>NC_084602.1:42200100-42325100 GCF_033807715.1 Cololabis saira
ATTTGGTGAGTTTTCGAGTATTTTAAGGCCTCCAAAAAGGCAATTCATTTCCGGCGATAATAATACGACCTTTAGTGACCCTTAACAGCAGCAGGAATTGACCAAATCCTAAATAAATATATCAAAAGTACAGCAAACCTTTTTAATAGGATTCTTGACACAGGAATTTTCCCTGAGGACTGGACCGCTGGAAAAAGTTAGATTTGATTTGATTTGACTGGACGGCTGGACTGATTGTGCCAATCTTTAAGAATAAAAGGTGACGCTGCAGATTGTGATAATTATAGAGTCATCGCGCTTTTGAGTTGTTTGGGTAAACTATTTATTTACAAATGTATTAAATGCCAGACCACTTAAGTTTTGCGAGGAAAACCCTGGATAATCCTGAAAGAAAAGCAGCAGGATTTAGGAAGAGTTATATATTTCTGTTGAAACATATCATTGATCTATTCTGTTTTAGAAAGAGAAGACTATTTTGTTTTTTTATTGATTACAGTAAGGCCTTTGATTTAGTAGGGATGCACTTTGGTACAAATTGTTAAAAGTCGGCATGTCTGACATATATTTGGTTTGACAAATAAAGAAAACTTGAACCTTAAAGGGTAAATGTTTGAAAGTAGAATAGAATAGAATAGAATAGAATAGAATAGAATAAAATAGAATAGAATACTTTATTGTCATTATACACGGGTGCAGTGAGATTAAAAGCAGCATCACCTCTCCAGTGCAAACAGATCAGAAATATAAATACCGGTAATATAAAAATATAAAAAGGTTAAGGTGCATTTTGAATAGTGAAATCGAGACCTGAGATCCGATCTAAACATAATTATACATAATTACACATGTGGTGGAATATTGCTTTTTGAATTAAAGTAGTAGAAAATGAAAGTAGTAAATGAAAGTATTAGTGAATATGTATAATATGATCATGATCGTGAGTTAAATAAATGATGATGATGATGATGATGATGATGATGATGATTAATGACCTTTAGTGACCTCCACTAATTGACATCCTTGAAAGTGCTTGAATTTCAATGTTGTGTTTTCAAGGCCTGAAAAGTGCTTGAATTTTAGTTTAAGGTCTTGAAATTATAACTGTGTCTTTCACCAAATTGGGATCAGACTATAGTTTAGTTATTACAAGGAGAAATAAAATCCAGGGTTCCTACACCTTTTTCAAGGTCAAATTCCAGAACTTTTCAAGCACTTTCAAGGGTCATTTTCAAAATCTTCAATTAAATCTTCAATCCTTATCGCTGGGGTAAAATATCTACAGGAATATTTATACTCATAATTATATTTCTGCTTTTTATCACAATCATGTACATTGTATCGTGCTGTAAACGTTTCATCTTACTGATTTTCAGGGTTCCTACGGGGGCTTGAAATCCTGGAAAGTGCTTGAATTTTAGTTTAAGTGCTTGAAATTATAACTGTGTCTTTCACCAAACTGGGATCAGACTGTATAGTTTAGTTATTACAAGGAGAAATAAAATCCAGGGTTCCTACACCTTTTTCAAGGTCAAATTCAAGCACTTTTCAAGCACTTTCAAGGGTCATTTTCTAAATCTTCAAGCACCTTAATCGCTGGGGTAAAATATCTACAGGAATATATAAACTCATGATTATTTTTTACGCTTTTTATCACAATTACGTACATTGTATCGAGCTGTAAACATCTAGTGATGTTTTACAGGATTCCTACGGGGGCTTGAAATCCTTGAAAGTGCTTGAATTTCAATGTTGTGTTTTCAAGGCCTGAAAAGTGCTGGAATTTTAGTTTAAGTTCTTGACATTATAACTTTTGTGTCTTTCACCAAATTGGGATCAGACTGTATAGTTTAGTTATTACAAGGAGAAATAAAACCAGTAAGATGAAACATAACTAGATGTTTACAGCACGATACAAGGGACATAACTGTGATAAAAAGCGGAAAAAATAATTATAGTTTATATATTCCTGTAGATATTTTACCCCAGCGATTAAGGTGCTTGAAGATTTAGAAAATGACCCTTGAAAGTGCTTGAATTTGACCTTGAAAAAGGTGCAGGAACCTGGTACAACGAGATCAAAGCAGCACGGACTGGTGTTTTCCTTCAAGATTTTAAGTAAAAAAAGTAGAATAAGTACAAAATAAAATAGAATAATCAAAGGAGGACGAGTGTCGGTTCAGCTCTCAGTTTCAGGCGTGTTCGGTACGAAGCTAGCGCCGCGGAGCCGCCGCTACGCCGCGGCAGAGTCGCTTCCTCCTGCAGATCTGACGCTTCAACAGTCGCTTCACTCCCGCGCAAATAAATAAATAAAACCGCTTTGTTTTCACATCATTTAAAATAATAATATAATAATAAACACACACACACACACACACACACACACACACACACACACACACACACACACACACACACACACACACAAGTGCTTCGCTATCGCGCTACCGCAGTAGCGGCGTGTGTGTCCTCACTTCACTGGTCTATTTACTGTGACCTCCTAATTTAATAAGAACAAGAACATGTGTACGTGTGTGTGTGTGTGTGTGTGTGTGTGTGTGTGTGTGTGTGTGTGTGTGTGTGTGTGTGTGTGTGTGTGTGTGTGTGTGTGTGTGTGTGTGTGTGTGTGTGTGTGTGTGAGTGTGTGTGTGTGCGCTGGGTTTGTTCCAGGTCATCTAACTGGTTTCATTCTCCATAGCGTTTGTTGTTTCTCACACACACACACACACACACACACACACACACACACACACACACACACACACACACACACACACACACACACACACACACACACACACACACACACACACACACACACACACTGTACACAGACAGATGGCTGCAGCCTGCAGGCCGTGCACACACACACACTCAAAACCACAGACACACACACGTTACGACATTCGTTGTGTAGCACAAACGATGCTGCACACACACACACCTGCACACACACACCTGCACACACGCACACACACACTCACACCTGCACATGCACATGCACACTTCCTGTAGCCGTAGCAACCAGATATAAAAACAGATACAAGTTCACGCTTTCATTGCTGCACGTTTGTTGGTTTATTTGATTGTTTGATTGTTTCCCTGTAATTATGAGGTTCCGGTTTATCTGCGTTGTGGGGACGTTGTGTGTTTTCGGGGTGAACCAGAGCCGATTAGCGTTAGCCATTTAGCATTAGCTTCAGACCACACACGTGTGGCTACCGTAGCTGTATGGAATGAACGGAATGATGTTCAGTAATGACTTAATGTGGAATCTGCTGCACGTTTGTTGGTTTCTTTGACTGTTTCCCTGTAATTATGACGTTCTGGTTTATCTGCGTTGTTGGGACGTCGTGTTGTTTTCACCATCTTTTATCTATAGATCAATAACTCTAACTCTAACTCTGTGGAATAATCTGCCTCACTATCTCTGTTGTATAGAAAGTAAAAAGTATTTAAAAAGAAACTTAAATCTTATTTTAGATTATAATGTTGACTTGGCCGTATGGCGAATGGTTCCGTTTTGTGTTTAATGCAAATTAATTTTAGGTTCATAAAATTATTAAATGTTTGTCTTAAGTGTTTTAACATCAGATTTTTTATAATTGTATTTGTAAATGTATGATATATTGTGGATGACTAGTTGGTTACTACGGTTACGGTACCAGCTAATAGGGATCCTTAATAAACTATAATAAACTAGAAAACTAGAACCAGAGCCGTTTAGCGTTAGCTTCAGACCGCAGACGTAGCTGTATGGAATGATATTTAGTAATAACGTGGAATATGCTGTATATTTGTTGGTTTCTTTGATGGTTTCCTTGTAATTATGAGGTTCTGGTTCGGCTGCGTTGTGGGGACGTCGTGTTGTTTTCAGAGCCGATTAGCGTTAGCCGTTTAGTGTTAGCTTCAGACCACAGACGTAGCTGTATGGAATGGTATTTAGTAATGACTAAATGTGGAATATGCTGCATGTTTGTGTACAGTTATTTTGTTTACTCTCGGGCAACTTCTCATATGAATTTATTTATGTATTTTGTTTCATTCTCTAAATCCTAAATGCACTAGTTTATAAAAGCTAACTTTTTTTTGTGAAAAGGGTCGGCGTCATGAGCTTAGGCTTCAGTCTACACCTTTTGGTCCTTGGTTTTTAGTTAAAATTGTATGTATATATATATATATATATATATATATATATATATATATATATATATACATATATATATATATATATATATATATATATATATATATATATAGCAAAAAAGTATATATTTTTTTGTATTTCACTGACCATTTACACTTGTAATTTGGGTTATTTATTTGTGTTGTGGAAACTGAAAGGACCAATAGACTAAATTAAACTAAATTAAGTAGCCACCGTTGGGCCTTCGTACGGTAAAACTTCAAATAATGACCCAATTATCTGCTGTGTGTAACTAAATATTTTGTATATTAAACGTCCCAAATAAAGGCCAAATATTGTTTTTCTGGTGGCCAAAAAATATCCTTCTGTTGCAAATATAACCTAAACACAAATAACCTTAAACCAATTGAAAAGTGAGACTATTTATTTAATTTTAGACCTCAAGTTGAGCGGCTCGTGTGTCAAAGAGAAAAAAAGTCAGAAATCAGATAAATGATGTTCTTCTGTTTGGAAAAAAAAGGAGGGAAAAATAAATGAGCTCGTAGCCTCTAGCTCTTCGCTCACCCCTTTTCCCTCCTTTTTTCCCTCTCCCAAGAACGTCCAAATGTTGTTTTTCTGGTGGCCAAAAAAATATTCTACTGTATACAAATATAACCTAAACACAAAGAACCTTAAAACAATTGAAAAGTGTGACTATTTATTTAATTTTAGACCTCACTGACGACGTGTTAAGAGGTTGAGCAGCTCGTAAAAGAGAGAGGGAAAAAAAGGAGGGGAAAATAAATTAGCTCGTAGCATCTAGCTCTTCGCTCACTGCTTTTCCCTCCTTTTATTTCCTGTCTTTTCTCTTAGCTTGGATACTTCACAGATTATACGAGTGATGGAGAAAGACTTGTATCAGACGACAGCTACAAGGAGGAGCCGTTTGTGGCTACGCTAGCTGGCTAGATCCAAGACGCACAATAAGATTTGGGTTGAACACAATTAATAAACAATTAATGAATGCAGGTCCCAAATAAACGCCTGTTGATGTGAGCCATTTGAGCAAATAAAAGCCCGGGCCTTAATTTGGTGTTTTACGGTAGCCACTAGCGGGCCCCCAAAGCCACAACTGGGCCCTCAAAGCCACAGCTGGGCCCCCAAAGCCACAACTGGGCCCCCAAAGCCACAACTGTGGCCCCAAATCCACCGTTGGGCCTTCGTACCGTAAAACTTTAAATGATGGCCGAGTCCAGAGTATCTGACGGTTGTAGCTAAATATTTTCTTTATATTAAACGTCCGAAATAAAGGCCAAATATTGTTTTTCTGTTGGCCAAAAATATTCTAGTGTATGCAAATATAACCTAAACACAAATAACCTTAAACCAATTGAAAAGTGAGACTATTTATTTAATTTTAGACCTCACTGACGACGTGTTAAGAGGTTGAGCGGCTCGTATATTAAAGAGAGAGGGAAAAAAAGGAGGGGAAAAGAAATTAGCTTGTAGCGTCTAGCTCTTCGCTCACCGCTTTTCCCTCCTTTTTTCCCTCTCTCTTTTCTCTTAGCTTGGATACTTCACAGATTATACGAGTGATGGAGAAAGAGTTGTATCAGACAACAGCTGCAACGAGGAGCCGTTTGTGGCTACGCTAGCTGGCTAGATTGAATACACACAATAAGATTCGGGTTGAACACAATTAATAAACAATTAATAAACGCAGGTCCCAAATAAACGCCTGTTGATTTGAGCCATTTAAGCAAATAAACGCCCGGGCCTTAATTTGGTGTTTTGCGGTAGCCACTAGCAGGCCCCCAAAGCCACAACTGGGCCCCCAAAGCCACAACTGGGCCCCCAAAGCCACAACTGGGCCCCCAAATCCACCGTTGGGCCTTCGTACCGTAAAACTTCAAATAATGGCAGAATAAATATTTTTTTATATTAAACGTCCCAAATAAAGGCCAAATATTGTTTTTCTGGTGGCCAAAAAAATATTCTACTGTATACAAATATAACCTAAACACAAATAACCTTAAACCAATTGAAAAGTGTGACTATTTATTTAATTTTAGACCTCACTGACGACGTGTTAAGAGGTTGAGCGGCTTGTGTTTCAAAGTGAGAGGGAAAAAAAGGAGGGAAAAAGAAATGAGCTCGTAGCCTCTAGCTCTTCGCTCACTGCTTTTCCCTCCTTTTATTTCCTCTCTTTTCTCTTAGCTTGGATACTTCACAGATTATACGAGTGATGGAGAAAGAGTTGTATCAGACAACAGCTGCAACGAGGAGCCATTTGTGGCTGCGCTAGCTGGCTAGATCCAAGACGCACAATAAGTTTCGGGTTGAACACAATTAATGAACAATTAATAAACGCAGGTCCCAAATAAACGCCTGTTGATTTGAGCCATTTAAGCAAATAAACGCCCGGGCTTTAATTCACTGTTTTACGGTAGCCACTAGCAGGCCCCCAAAGCCACAACTGGGCCCATGTAGCCACAACTGGGCCCCCAAATCCACCGGCAGGTCTTCGTACCGTAAAACTTCAAATAATGGCCGGATAAATATTTTTTTATATTAAACGTCCCAAATAAAGGCCAAATTTGTTTTTTCTGGTGGCCAAAAAAATATTCTACTCTATGCAAATATAACCTAAACACAAATAACCTTAAACCAATTGAAAAGTGTGACTATTTATTTAATTTTAGACGTCACTGACGACGTGTTAAGAGGTTGAGCGGCTCGTGTTTCAAAGAGAGAGGGAAAAAAGGAGGGAAAAGAGGTGAGCGAATAGCTGGAAGCTCCGAGCTCATTTCTTTTCCCTCCTTTTTTTCCCTCTCTCTTTTCTCTTAGCTTGGATACTTCACAGATTATACGAGTGATGGAGAAAGACTTGTATCAGACAACAGCTGCAATGAGGAGCCGTTTGTGGCTATGCTAGCTGGCTAGATCAAAGACGCACAATAAGATTTGGGTTGAACACAATTAATAAACAATTAATAAACGCAGGTCCCAAATAAACGCCTGTTGATGTGAGCCATTTGAGCAAATAAACGCCCGGGCCTTAATTTGGTGTTTTACGGTAGCCACTAGCAGGCCCCCAAAGCCACAACTGGGCCCCCAAAGCCACAACTGGGCCCCTGTAGCCACAACTAGGCTCCCAAATCCACAGTTGGGCCTTCGTACCGTAAAACTTCAAATAATGGCCGAGTCCCAATTATCTGCTGGGTGTAGCTAAATATTTTTTATATTAAACGTCCCAAATAAAGGCCAAATATTGTTTTTCTGGTGGCCCAAAAAATATTCTACTGTATACAAATATAACCTAAATACAAATAACCTTAAACCAATTGAAAAGTGTGACTATTTATTTAATTTTAGACCTCACTGACGACGTGTTAAAAGGTTGAGCAGCTCGTATATAAAAGCGAGAGGGAAAAAAGGAGGGAAAAAGAAATGAGCTCGTAGCGTCTAGCTCTTCGCTCACCGCTTTTCCCTCCTTTTATTTCCTCTCTTTTCTCTTAGCTTGGATACTTCACAGATTATACGAGTGATGGAGAAAGACTTGTATCAGACAACGACTGACAACGAGGAGCCGTTCGCGGCTACGCTAGCTGGCTAGATCGAAGACGCACCATAAGATTCGGGTTGAACACAATTAATAAACACAGTTGTTGATTTGAGCCATTTAAACAAACGCCCGGACCTTTATTTGGTGTTTTACGGTAGCCACTAGCAGGCCACCAAAGCCACAACTGGGCCCTCAAAGCCACAACTGGGCCCCCAAAGCCGCAACTGGGCCCTCAAAGCCACAACTGGGCCCTCAAAGCCACAACTGGGCCCCTGTAGCCACCGGCGGCGAGTTTGCTCTTGTTCTAGTTTTCCAAACCGGTTTTATGAATAACTCATTTTGTTTGGAGAAGTTTTGCTCAATGAAGTTAGAAATCCTGAGTTTACTTTAGCTAAATCTGCACGTTTGTATTGTTAGCTTCACAAATTAGCACCTCGTTATTCCTGCATCGTCTCTGTGAGGCAGCGGTTTACCATGATGCTAACGTTGACGTTTCTCTTCTTCTTCTTCTGTATTCCAGCGGATCATCCCGATGGCGCTGTGCTGTCCGACACGCCGGGCCCGAACCCGGACCTTAGCCCCGCCCACTCGTTGCCGCCGGGCCACTCGTTGCCACCGGGCCACTCGTTGCCGCCGGGCCTCCACCCCGACCACGACCTGCTGACGTGCGGCCAGTGCCAGGTCACGTTCCCGCTGGGCGACATCCTCGTCTTCATCGAGCACAAGAAGAAGCAGTGCCAGACGCCGCCGCCCGGCGGCTGCTACGACGCTAAGATGGACGACGGCCGCGGCGGCGGGGGGGGCGGCGGCCTGATGCCGGGGCTCCACCCCTTCGCCCCGCGGGGGGCGGAGCTCCGGAAGGCGCTGGAGCCCGTGGAGGTCGGAGTGCAGGCCACGCCGGAGGACGAGGAGGCCGCGGGGCGGCGCCGCCGTGACCAGAACACGCCCACCAGAGGGATCTGCCCCAAGCAGGAGAACGCCGTGACGGGTAGGCGTGGCCGCTTCCGAAATTTTATAGTTTGCACTAATGGGCGTGGCCTAACGGCTCAACAGCGCCCCCTAGAAAACTTTGTGCCTCAAGCCCCACAACACGGTTTGACGTACATGCACGAAAATCAGTACACACCTGTATCATGTCACAACTTAAAGAAAAGTCTCTTGGAGCCATGGCCCAAACCCAACAGGAAGTCGGCCATTTTGAATTAATCGTGTAATTTTGGCGCAATTTATGCCATTTCTTCGGCCGTTTCTTTGCCCGAACCGTAACGTGCACCCAGGTGTGTTATACATCAAAATGTGCGTCTCCATCCTGCGACAACGCACATTACTTTTCTCTTTCAAAAGTGTTACCATGGCGACGCTAGACGCCAAAAAGCGCGCCCACCCTTCATCTGATTGGTCCATATTTGATAGTTCCTACTTTCTGCCATAACTTTTGAATGGTTTGATATAGAGAGTCGTGGGTGGTGTCATCTGAGTCCTTGACTTTTATTGATGAAAATTGCACGAGCGAGGGCCCGTTCATCGCTGCTTGTAGCTTTAATTTTCTATTGGACTTTCCTAAATGGCCACAGCGACGCGGCGCGCCGTTTTGAGCTGAACATTTGTCGGACGCCCTGCTTCTATTTTCTTCCTGTCGCTCACGTTGAAAGCCGATTGAGAGCCGGTTGAAAGCCGGTTGAAAGCCGGTTGAAAGCCGGTTGAAAGCAGGTTGAATGCGCTGTAGGAAACGGTCACGGATGAGCCACTTTCCTTTTCCTCAACTCCTGCCGTCTGGAAGAGGGTCCTGTTTGAAAAAAAAAGACAAAGTCTACTGTAAATCGTCTTTTTGGGTGAAGTTTAGCATTTGATTGGTGGATGGCGAGTCCACTCTAGCCGCGCCCCTGGTTACCATGTTTACAGTGTTACCATGGTTACAGTGTAGCGCTTCTGACATCGCTACTAACCGACTTGCTGTTGGCTACATTGTACATTTCCAGTAAAGAAACATGTAAATATCACAATATCAAGCGTGTTTTCTGTTTAGAAAGTACAAACGTAGGAAGATAACAAGTACTCGCCCATCTTTTACTTGTCTCTTTACTCTTTAACTGTTGTCCAGTCTGATGTTGTCGAGTCACAGCTGGTAGCTACGCTAGCTGCTACGTGACGTAACAGAACTGCACATTAACGGTTCCAGTGTTTCAGGACAGAGAGACTCCGATGTCACGCAGTGCGACGCGATAGTCGGACGCTCACGGGCAGTTATGACACGTGTGACCTGGTCGTTTGTTCGGAGGGTTTTCCCTGCGTTGGGACGTCGCCGCGGAGACGCCGGCAGGTTCCTGGCGTCTTCCTAGCGTCTTCCTAGCGTCTTCCTAGCGTCCTCTGTTGGTGGTCTGGTTGTGGCTCCTGTCGTGCGTCCCGGCGTGCGTGCGTGCGTGCGTGCGTGCGTGCGTGCGTGCGTGCGTGCGTGCGTGCGTGCGTGCGTGCGTGCGTGCGTGCGTGCGTGCGTGCGTGCGTGCGTGCGTGCGTGCGTGCGTGCGTGCGTGCGTGCGTGCGTGCGTGCGTGCGTGTGTGTTCACACTCGGCCCACTTCTTTGGTTTTGCTGCAGTTCATTTTCTCTTTTTCGCAGGTTTGACTCAGATTTAACACCCGAGTCTGACGCTACATGTGCAGATAACACCCCAGTATTTATACATTTAGATATTTATACATCTAGATATTTATACATTTAGATATTTACATATTTATACATTTAGATATTTATACATTTAGATATTTATACATTTAGATATTTACATATTTATACATCTAGATATTTATACATTTAGATATTTATACATTTAGATATTTATACATTTAGATATTTATACATTTAGATATTTATACATTTAGACATTTAGATATTTATACATCTAGATATTTATACTTTTAGATATTAATACATTAATATATTTACACATTTAGATATTTATACATTTAGATATTTATACATTTAGATATTTATACATTTAGATATTTATACATTTATACATTTAGACATTTATACATTTAGATGTTTATACATCTAGATATTTATACATTTACATATTTATACATTTAGATATGTATACATTTAGATATTTACATATTTATACATTTAGATATGTATACATTTAGATATTTACATATTTATACATTTAGATATGTATACATTTAGATATTTACAAATTTATACATTTAGATATGTATAAATTTAGATATTTACACATTTACATATTTATACATTTAGATATTTATACATTTAGACATCTAGATATTTATACATTTACATATTTATGTATTTAGACATTTAGATATTTATACATTTAGATATTTATGTATATTTTTATACATTTATATATATATTTATAAATGCATATATATATTTTTATACATTTATGTTTATACATTTGTATATATCTATGCATTGATATATATTAATATACATCTTTATATTTTTATACATTTATATATATTTTCATACATTTATATATAGGTTCTTTCAGACCACAAGGTACGAGAGAAATGCACCCGTTTTCATGAGTCTAGTTGAAATGAATACCAGCTGAATTTATACTAAAAAAGGAAGTTCTCTGTACCTGAATCCCATTGGTGGAGCTGCTACGGGAAAGAACCCAAACATCCAAACATCTCACCTCCAGCCCCAAATCTCCCACCTGGAGACGACTTGCGTTGTAACAGACGACCCTTTACATATTTAGGTCAGGGTTAGGGTTAGGGTTCCTGGGAACCGTTCCTAGCTTCCCTGTGGTCCCAGAACCCCCCCCCCCCTCTCTCTCTCTCTCTCTCTCTCTCTCTCTCTCTCTCTCTCTCTCTCTCTCTCTCTCTCTCTCTCTCTCTCTCTCTCTCTCTCTCTCTCTCTCTCCCTCTCTCTCTCTCTCTCTCTCTCTCTCTCTCTCTCTCTCTCTTAATTACTTTGCATGAACATCATTTAAATATTAAAATTTCTTTAATCATCAAAGCAGCAGCATCATGAATATTCATGTGTTCATAACCCCCAAACCCCCATCAGGTTCATTACTGCTGCACACACACATTAATACACACACACACACACACACACACACTCACACACACACACACACACACACACACACACACACACACACACACACACACACACACACACACACACACACACACACACACACACTCACACACACACACACACACACACACACACGCGCACACACGCACACACACACACACACACACACACACACATGCGGCAGCTAGCTAGCAGCGCTAACCAGTGTTAATCCACTAACTAGACTAAACCGGCATCTATACATCCATCCCTCACCCATCCATCCCTCCCTCATCCCTCATCCATCCATAACTCCCTCATCCCTCCATCCCTCCCTCATCCGTCATCCCCCCCGCTAGCTGCAGTGTTAGCGTCTCCTCATCTGCATAACGACTGTGTCGTTGACTTTAGCAACATTAGCATATGAAGCTGTTAATGACTGTGATTGTTGCTGATTCAGGACCTGCAGGTGGGGGTGAGGGGGTGAGGGAGAGGAGGATGGAGGTGAGGGATGGAAGGATGGAGGATGAAGGTGAGGGAGAGGAGGATGGAGGATGAAGGCGTTTCTGCCCTAACTTTATTTGAGGAGTGAGGAGAGTTTTATAGTGAAGTCTCTAATGTTTAAACCCTGGTCCCCCGACATAAACCAAGTTTCTATAAGTTTCACCGTTTCCAATTGGACTGAAGAAAAATAAGCCAAGAGTCAGATCGTCTGGTGTTCCGTTCAAAAACTGCAGAGGTTTTTATTGCATAAAAACAATCATTACAACCACAGGAGAATTAACCGTTCCAATGGACAACTCTATAATCTTTCATCGCGTCTTCCTCCTTATTTACTCTCAGAGGGCCCGGGGGTTTTATTTATTATCATGATTAACACCCATATTCTTCCACTGTTTCCCTCATGTATATTTTATCGGAGGAACAACAAACAACCGTTCATTTTTTAAACTTTATCCACCTGCACCTTTTATCAACAACAGGTGTCGTCTCCCAGAATCTTGTGTTTCCTTACAATCTTGAGACCATTGAACACTCAAGGGGAGGATTCCCCGACTGACACTTGTTATTACTGATTTCGGTGTAAATTGCTCAAACAAGGGCAATCTCTAGACACCTGGTGTGATAAATGACGCCCTTTATACCCAGAAAAAGGGGAGAGAATTCACACACCGAGAGCGGAGCTTCTCTCAGGAGCCGCGTGTTTCCTTCCAGTCTGAGCCGAGACAGGCAGGTTTGTACAGCAGTGTGTCCCAACCCGGGGTCCGGGCCCCCCCTGGGGTGCGACCCCAGTTTTTTCATATAAAATAAACACATTTGTATGCAGTTTAGAAGTTTGGGGACGTCCCTGCGCTGCTGGAATCGGGGCGTCCCTTTTGTCTCGTCCGTGTTGGAACGTTCTTGTTCCTGTTCTTGTGTCGTTTAGGCTGAAATCTCTGGCGTCTGCCATCGTTTACCATCGTTTACGGGCCAGATCCAGGAAACAATGCTGGCCGGCGGCTGCAGAACCGTCTGATTACAAACAGACAGACTCTCCTCCTCCGTCGCCTCCTTTCTTATCTCCCCACAGATATCTGGAGACTTTCAGAATAAAAGTCTCTCCTACCAACACTGTAGCTCATTGTTGACACTCGTGTCCAAAACTCTTCTCACCACACGCTGTTGTTGGTGTTTTTTTCTGGGTAAAACATTAAAAATCACCAGATTCCTGTAGTGAGGGGTTGTAGGGTTAGGTCTTGTAGGGTTAGGGGTTGTAGGGTTAGGGGTTGTAGGGTTAGGTCTTGTAGGGTTAGGTGTTGTAGGGTTAGGTCTTGTAGGGTTAGGGGTTGTAGGGTTAGGGGTTGTAGGGTTAGGTCTTGTAGGGTTAGGTGTTTTGTAGGGTTAGGTCTTGTAGGGTTAGGGGTTGTAGGGTTAGGTCTTGTAGGGTTAGGTCTTGTAGGGTTAGGTCTTGTAGGGTTAGGGGTTGTAGGGTTAGGTTTTGTAGGGTTAGGTCTTGTAGGGTTAGGGGTTGTAGGGTTAGGTTTTGTAGGGTTAGGTCTTGTAGGGTTAGGTCTTGTAGGGTTAGGTCTTGTAGGGTTAGGTCTTGTAGGGTTAGGGGTTGTAGGGTTAGGTCTTGTAGGGTTAGGTCTTGTAGGGTTAGGTCTTGTAGGGTTAAGTCTTGTAGGGTTAGGGGTTGTAGGGTTAGGGGTTGTAGGGTTAGGTCTTGTAGGGTTAGGTCTTGTAGGGTTAGGTCTTGTAGGGTTAAGTCTTGTAGGGTTAGGGGTTGTAGGGTTAGGTCTTGTAGGGTTAGGGGTTGTAGGGTTAGGTCTTGTAGGGTTAGGGGTTGTAGGGTTAGGTCTTGTAGGGTTAGGTCTTGTAGGGTTAGGGGTTGTAGGGTTAAGGGTTGTAGGGTTAGGTCTTGTAGGGTTAGGTCTTGTAGGGTTAGGTCTTGTAGGGTTAGGTCTTGTAGGGTTAGGGGTTGTAGGGTTAGGTCTTGTAGGGTTAGGTCTTGTAGGGTTAGGTCTTGTAGGGTTAGGTCTTGTAGGGTTAAGTCTTGTAGGGTTAGGGGTTGTAGGGTTAGGTCTTGTAGGGTTAGGGGTTGTAGGGTTAGGTCTTGTAGGGTTAGGTCTTGTAGGGTTAGGGGTTGTAGGGTTAGGTTTTGTAGGGTTAGGTCTTGTAGGGTTAGGGGTTGTAGGGTTAGGTTTTGTAGGGTTAGGTCCTGTAGGGTTAGGTCTTGTAGGGTTAGGGGTTGTAGGGTTAGGGGTTGTAGGGTTAGGTCTTGTAGGGTTAGGTCTTGTAGGGTTAGGTCTTGTAGGGTTAGGGGTTGTAGGGTTAGGTCTTGTAGGGTTAGGTCTTGTAGGGTTAGGGGTTGTAGGGTTAGGTTTTGTAGGGTTAGGTCTTGTAGGGTTAGGGGTTGTAGGGTTAGGTCTTGTAGGGTTATGGGTTGTAGGGTTAGGTCTTGTAGGGTTAGGGGTTGTAGGGTTAGGGGTTGTAGGGTTAAGTCTTGTAGGGTTAGGGGTTGTAGGGTTAGGTCTTGTAGGGTTAGGTCTTGTAGGGTTAGGGGTTGTAGGGTTAGGTTTTGTAGGGTTAGGTCTTGTAGGGTTAGGGGTTGTAGGGTTAGGTCTTGTAGGGTTATGGGTTGTAGGGTTAGGTATTGTAGGGTTAGGGGTTGTAGGGTTAGGGGTTGTAGGGTTAGGTCTTGTAGGGTTAGGTCTTGTAGGGTTAGGTCTTGTAGGGTTAGGTCTTGTAGGGTTAGGGGTTGTAGGGTTAGGGGTTGTAGGGTTAGGTCTTTTAGGGTTAGGGGTTGTAGGGTTAGGTCTTGTAGGGTTAGGGGTTGTAGGGTTAGGTCTTGTAGGGTTAGGTCTTGTAGGGTTAGGGGTTGTAGGGTTAGGTCTTGTAGGGTTAGGGGTTGTAGGGTTAGGTCTTGTAGGGTTAGGTGTTGTAGGGTTAAGTCTTGTAGGGTTAGGTCTTGTAGGGTTAGGTCTTGTAGGGTTAGGGGTTGTAGGGTTAGGTCTTGTAGGGTTAGGTCTTGTAGGGTTAGGGGTTGTAGTGTTAGGTCTTGTAGGGTTAGGTCTTGTAGGGTTAGGTCTTGTAGGGTTAGGGGTTGTAGGGTTAGGTCTTGTAGGGTTAGGTCTTGTAGGGTTAGGGGTTGTAGGGTTAGGGGTTGTAGGGTTAGGGTTGTAGGGTTAGGGGTTGTAGGGTTAGGGGTTGTAGGGTTAGGTCTTGTAGGGTTAGGGGTTGTAGGGTTAGGTCTTGTAGGGTTAGGGGTTGTAGGGTTAGGTCTTGTAGGGTTAGGGGTTGTAGGGTTAGGTCTTATAGGGTTAGGGGTTGTAGGGTTAGGGGTTGTAGGGTTAGGTCTTGTAGGGTTAGGGGTTGTAGGGTTAGGTCTTGTAGGGTTAGGTCTTGTAGGGTTAGGTCTTGTAGGGTTAGGGGTTTTAGGGTTAGGTCTTGTAGAGTTAGGGGTTGTAGGGTTAGGGGTTGTAGGGTTAGGGGTTGTAGGGTTAGGGGTTGTAGGGTTAGGGGTTGTAGGGTTAGGGGTTGTAGGGTTAGGTCTTGTAGGGTTAGGTCTTGTAGGGTTAGGTCTTGTAGGGTTAGGGGTTGTAGGACCAGGTCCTGATCCTTGTCCTGGACCCGGTCCTGGTCCAGGTCTCTTCCCTCTTTCAGGGGGGTTTCCAGGGTGTTCTGGCTCTCTGAGACCGTTTGTGTGCTACTAGTGGAACTGAGGCCGTCGTGGGGTTTTATTGGACATTTCTGTTGCCTCAGACTAGCGTGTCGTTGCCTCAGACTAGCGTGCCGTTGCCGCGGCGGCGACCCGTTTACAGTCGACCCGTTTACAGTCAGGATGTGGTCGTGTGTTTTCGTGGTCGTGTGTTTTCGTGCGTCGCTTTGGTTCTTTTTGTAGCTCGTCTCTTCCTTGGTGCGTAACTTTAACGCTCCTCCATAAACAGGTGGTTCAGGAGGCGGCGGCCGTTTTACTGCCATTTTTACCGCCGTTTGCAGCTGGAACGAAGCCGGAGACGCCAGCACCACTAGCACAACGCCGAGCTAAACGCCGAGCACGGGGGTTTGTCGGGGCAAATGAAAACAGACTGAACAGGAACCGGTCTGGGTCGTAAACGAGGACAGGAAGTGGAAACTGACCCGGTTTTTCACCTCCTCTGTAATCATTTGAAGAGAATTTGAAGGTTTATGACAAACCACCAGTTCTAGAACACCTGGCGGATTTCTGACAAACCAGCATCTCCACTTCAGAGAGGAATCACTTTCATTTTCTTACCTTTAAAGTTCAATTCAATTCACTTTTATTTATATAGCGTCTAATACAACAGTTGTCTCTAGGATCTTTCCAGAACCAGAACATGAACATAAACCCCTGAGCAATCATTATTCATCTGAGTAATGAGTAATTAGAGATTTAAGAGACAAATGGTGGAAAAGTGGGATAAAAAGATAAAATCAACCCAAACGGTTCTGTAACTAAATTTAAGAGACTCCAACCTGGCCGGGTCCGGCCCGGAGGAGGTTCTGGGGGGTTTGGACCGGAGGAGGTTCTGGAGGTTTGGGGGGTTTGGGGGGTTTGGACCGTCGGTGACGGCCAGAGAACAGAAGGATGTGCTGGAACGTCCAGCCGGTGGCAGCGGTTCCTCCATTGTTGCCGTGCCAACGTGCCAACACTTCACCTGACGACACGTCACCACTCGACCTCCAGACCGACACAATGAGCGTCTGCAGAGACGCAGACGTCTCTGCGGACCAGGCCGGGACCGACGGGACAGACGGACGGTCCTGCTCACGCTGGAGCTGCAGGTCTGCTGTGGTTGCAGCTCGTCAGCATTCGTAGACAGAGGAGTCAAGTAACAAAGTACAAATACTTCATTACCTTACTTAAGTAGAAATGTTGGTTATCTATACTTCACTGGAGTAATTATTTTTCAGACAACTTTTTACTTTTACTCCTTACATTTTCACACAATTATCTGTACTTTTTACTCCTTACATTTTAAAAACAGCCTTGTTACTCTATTTCATTTATCCTTTAATAAAAACTATCCAGTTAAATTGCTCCATCCGGATAGAGTGAATTTGGTTGTGGTTGTTTCAGATGTTCTTGTCCAGTTTTGTTCTTACATCCGTTCCCTCAGATTCCTGCAACTAAACTTGGATGTACATTCCAATAAAGGTTAGGATAAATGATAACATGAACATGAAGTTTGACTTTTTGCACCATTACAATACTTATAGGCAACTAGTCATCATATCTGCTGCTCTCTGAAACACATGTTAATGCTCAATAGTACACATATATGCTTCTTTAATATATTTATATTAACACATGTTAATGCTCAATAGTACACATATATGCTTCTTTAATATATTTATATTAACACATGTTAATGCTCAACACAGTCTCACTCCCAGCGCGTCAAAAACCGACGCTTGGTCAGGGCCCTTAGGCGTCAGTTTCTGACGCACAAGGTCGACCTCAGCGTCATGCACCGACGCAGCGGGCTCTCAACAGATTCTAATGTAACCCGGCGGCGTCGCTTCAAGCCGCTCACAGCATCAATCCCATTGGATAAGTGAGGACCGGCCGCGTTGCTTCCAGCCGCTGGGCGCATCAGTCCCCCATTGGATAACGGAGGATCGGACACACGGAAGTATTCTAATTACTGTCCGTTTTGACGTTAACGGCGATTTTCACAATGATATCTGTAACATTTCTTAAGGCAGAAACACAACATTAGTGGGTTAATTTCCTGCACATCAATGTTCATGTTTTTCCCTTCATTCTGAGAAATAAAGAGTTGTTTTACGCTGAGAGCATCATGACAGCCAATCAGAATCCTGTAAAAAACATCAACAAATGACACGTGTAACTTCCAGGCTGATTTATGGTTCCGCGTTACACCAACGCAGAGCCTACGGCGTAGGGTACGCTCTGCGTCGATTTAACGCGGACCATAATTCAGGCTTTATTCTAAAGGATGCAGCGGCAAAATGTTGCAAGGATGTCTTTGTGGTTTTTTCCTAATCTGCAGGTCAACATATGAGACGTAAAATGGTTTTACTGACACCGGTACTGTCGCTGCTGCTCTCCTGGGCTGCGGCGGAGACGTGCCGGGGGACGCGCTGCTTCGGCGGGGGCTCCGGAGACCCGAGCCCGGGCAGCAGAGCCTCCAGACCCCCGAGCACCATGGGCAGCACCCCGGGGCAGCACCCAGGGGAGATGGGCGCACCCCGCCGGGGCGCAGCAGCAGGACGCGCAGCCGCGGATTGCGAGCGCCTCCAGCGCTGCCGGCGCAGCGCTGGAGAGCGCGCCGGAGAGCGCGCCCCCGGACCCGGTGCGTGTGTCCGACAGAGCCGCGCAGTTCCTGGCCGACTCATCATCATTATCATTGTTCCGGTTTTTTCAAATCCCCCCGGACAGGGTGTAGGGAGAGTGGACGAGGAATAACTCAGCTTTTCTCTTTTCTTTGTTTTTATTTCCTTGAAATTAATGTACTGCTTCTGTGGCAACAAGACGTACATTTGGGTTGTAGCAGGTTATAAACCTGTGAAAAAGAAATGAAACCCAAGTACAACGTAGTTAATTGCCTCAAACATAATCATATAATCAATAACAACAAAAGCAATAACCATCGTCATCATCATTGTCATCATCCGTCATAATTAAATACAATTAAATGGGGATTTACAAATACAAAATAAATTGCTTTGCACTTTTGCAAGTAAACACAAAAAGTTAATCTTATGTCATATGTTTATTTCATCTTAAGTTTTGAGCCGCGATGTTCATTCATAACTTAAACGGCGTGCTCCGCCACACCCACAAACACACACATTCCCAGGTGCCGACAGCGCGACAGCGCAGCGGCGCATCATCAGCACAGCAACCATGTCACACACAAGTGATCGCAGCCGCGAGATGCGGATCCAGCACAGCAAGTATAAACAAAACCCGTCACATTAATAAACGGAGCTCTTACCAGTACCGCATCACTCTCCCGACAATTTTACGTCACCGCACGGATCGCTTCCGCTTATGGCGTAACCGGCGGCACACAGCTGATTAATAAGGACATCACACCCGGACACGTGGACCACCCACCTTACACCCCGCTCCTCCCACTGTGATTTATTGGAAGTGATTTATAACTTAACAATCATCATCATCATCATCATCATCATGATCATCTTCATCTTCATCATGATCATCTTCATCTTCATCATCATCATGATCATCTTCATCTTCATCTTCATCTTCATCATGATCATCTTCATCTTCATCATCATCATGATCATCTTCATGATCATCTTCATGATCATCTTCATCTTCATCATCATCATCATCATCATCATCATCATCATCTTCATCTTCATCATCATCATCATGATCATCTTCATCTTCATGATCATCTTCATCATCATCATCATCATCATCATCATCTTCATCATCATCATCATGATCATCTTCATCTTCATCATCATCATGATCATCTTCATCTTCATCATCATGATCATCTTCATGATCATCTTCATCATCATCATGATCATCTTCATCTTCATCATCTTCATCATCATCTTCATCATCATCATTATGATCATCTTCATCTTCATCATGATCATCTTCATCATCATCATGATCATCTTCATCTTCATCATCATCATCATCATCATCATGATCATCTTCATCTTCATCTTCATGATCATCTTCATCATCATCATCTTCATCTTCATCATCATCATCATGATCATCTTCATCATCATCATCATCATCATGATCATCTTCATCTTCATGATCATCTTCATCATCATCATCATGATCATCTTCATCTTCATCATCATCATCATCATCATGATCATCTTCATCTTCATCATCATCATCATGATCATCTTCATCATCATCATCATCATGATCATCTTCATCTTCATGATCATCTTCATCATCATGATCATCTTCATCTTCATCTTCATCATCATCATCATCATGATCATCTTCATCATCATCAATATCATGATCATCTTCATCTTCATCTTCATCATCATGATCATCTTCATCATCATCATGATCATCTTCATCATCATCATCATCTTCATCTTCATCATCACCATCTTCATCATCATCATTATGATCATCTTCATCATGATCATCTTCATCTTCATCATCATCATCATCATGATCATCTTCATCATCATCATCTTCATCTTCATCATCATCATCATGATCATCTTCATCATCATCATCATCATCATCATCATGATCATCTTCATGATCATCTTCATCATCATCATCATGATCATCTTCATCTTCATCATCATCATCATCATCATGATCATCTTCATCATCATCATCATGATCATCTTCATCTTCATCATCATCATCATCATCATGATCATCTTCATCATCATCATCATCATGATCATCTTCATCATCATCAATATCATGATCATCTTCATCTTCATCTTCATCATCATGATCATCTTCATCATCATCATGATCATCTTCATCTTCATCATCATCATCATCATCATCTTCATCATCATCATTATGATCATCTTCATCTTCATCATCATCATCATGATCATCTTCATTTTCATCATCATCATCTTCATCATCATCATGATCATCTTCATCATCATCATGATCATCTTCATCATCATCATGTGACCTTCGGAAGTGTCAAAGGTCACCGCGTCTGTTGCTTTTCGGCCTGAAAAGACTATTTTGTGTCTTTTTTTGCATAGTTCCCTAACGCTTTGAGCTAAGACACTGAAATTCTAGATTATGTATCAGGAGGTGACTTTCATCCACTGTGCGGATTTTCAGATCTGTGTGACCTTCGGAAGTGTCAAAGGTCACCGTGTCTGTTGCTTTTCGGCCTGAAAACACTATTTCGTGTCTTTTTTTGCATAGTTCCCTAACGCTTTGAGCTACGAGACTGAAATTCTAGACTCTGTATCAGGAGGTGACTCTCATCCCCTGTGCCGAGGTCCAGACCCGTGCGACCTTCGGAAGTGCCAAAGGTCACCGTGTGTGGTGCCTTTGTCGGGCCTTTGAAATGTTTTTTTGAATAATTCACTAACACTTTGAGCTGGGAGACTGATTTTTGACTATGTTGCAATGCAGAAGGCCCTTTGCTAGGATCTTTTTGTCCCGTGGCTGTACGACTTCCACAGAGCTAGTTGGCATTGCAGAGGGTTCACAGAGTTGAGACTTGGCAAGCCCAATCTAAGCCCCATATGGAGGCCACAGGTCGAGTTTTACTTGGTTTGGTCAAATATTGTGGCAACGTTGTCCGTTCGAATGTTGGAAAAGGTGACGTTTCAAAGCCCCGCCCATCGAAAAGTACAGGTCTGATCTGCACCAAACTAATGTCTGCCTGTTCAGGGGATGCCCCCAAACAACATATAAAAATTCAGACTCCTAGCTAAAGGCGTTAGTGAACTATGCAAAAAAAGACACAAAATAGGCCCTGTTCCATTAGTCAGGAGGCTCTCAGAGCTAGAGGTTTCTACACCCTCCTAACCAGCCAGAACGTTTTAGAGGAAACACTGTTGCAGAAGTCATAGAAATCTGAATTTTGTATATGTTGTTTGAGGGCATCCCCTGATCAGACAGACGTTAGTTTGGTGCAGATCAGACCTGTACTTTTCGATGGGCGGGGCTTTGAAACGTCACCTTTTCCAACATTCGAACGGACAACGTTGCCACAATATTTGACCAAACCAAGTAAAACTCGATCTGTGGCCTCCATATGGGGCTTAGATTGGGCTTGCCAAGTCTCAACTCTGTGAACCCTCTGCAATGCCAACTAGCTCTGTGGAAGTCGTACAGCCACGGGACAAAAAGATCCTAGCAAAGGGCCTTCTGCATTGCAACATAGTCAAAAATCAGTCTCCCAGCTCAAAGCGTTAGTGAATTATTCAAAAAACATTTCAAAGGCCCGAAAAAGGCACCACACACGGTGACCTTTGGCACTTCCGAAGGTCGCACGGGTCTGGACCTCGGCACAGGGGATGAGAGTCACCTCCTGATACAGAGTCTAGAATTTCAGTCTCGTAGCTCAAAGCGTTAGGGAACTATGCAAAAAAAGACACGAAATAGTGTTTTCAGGCCGAAAAGCAACAGACACGGTGACCTCTGACACTTCCGAAGGTCACACAGATCTGAAAATCCGCACAGTGGATGAAAGTCACCTCCTGATACATAATCTAGAATTTCAGTGTCTTAGCTCAAAGCGTTAGGGAACTATGCAAAAAAAGACACGAAATAGTCTTTTCAGGCCGAAAAGCAACAGACGCGGTGACCTTTGACACTTCCGAAGGTCACATGATGATGATGAAGATGATCATGATGATGATGAAGATGATCATGATGATGATGAAGATGATGATGATGAAGATGATCATGATGATGATGATGAAAATGAAGATGATCATGATGATGATGATGATGATGATGAAGATGATCATAATGATGATGATGAAGAAGATGATGATGATGATGAAGATGAAGATGAAGATGATCATGATGATGATGAAGATGATCATGATGATGAAGATGAAGATGATCATGATATTGATGATGATGAAGATGATCATGATGATGATGATGATGATGATGAAGATGAAGATGATCATGATGATGATGATGATCATGAAGATGAAGATGATCATGATGATGATGATGATGAAGATGATCATGATGATGAAGATGAAGATGATGAAGATGAAGATGATCATGAAGATGAAGATGATCATGATGATGATGATGATGATGAAGATGAAGATGATCATGATGATGATGAAGATGATCATGATGAAGATGAAGATGATCATAATGATGATGATGAAGATGATGATGAAGATGAAGATGATCATGATGATGATGAAGATGATCATGAAGATGATCATGATGATGAAGATGAAGATGATCATGATGATGATGAAGATGAAGATGATCATGATGATGATGATGAAGATGAAGATGATGATGATGATGATGATGAAGATGATCATGAAGATGAAGATGATCATGATGATGATGATGAAGATGAAGATGATGATGATGATGATGAAGATGAAGATGATCATGAAGATGAAGATGATCATGATGATGATGAAGATGATCATGATGAAGATGAAGATGAAGATGATCATGATGATGATGAAGATGAAGATGATCATGATGAAGATGAAGATGATCATGATGATGATGATGATGATGATGATTGTTAAGTTATAAATCACTTCCAATAAATCACAGTGGGAGGAGCGGGGTGTAAGGTGGGTGGTCCACGTGTCCGGGTGTGATGTCCTTATTAATCAGCTGTGTGCCGCCGGTTACGCCATAAGCGGAAGCGATCCGTGCGGTGACGTAAAATTGTCGGGAGAGTGATGCGGTACTGGTAAGAGCTCCGTTTATTAATGTGACGGGTTTTGTTTATACTTGCTGTGCTGGATCCGCATCTCGCGGCTGCGATCACTTGTGTGTGACATGGTTGCTGTGCTGATGATGCGCCGCTGCGCTGTCGCGCTGTCGGCACCTGGGAATGTGTGTGTTTGTGGGTGTGGCGGAGCACGCCGTTTAAGTTATGAATGAACATCGCGGCTCAAAACTTAAGATGAAATAAACATATGACATAAGATTAACTTTTTGTGTTTACTTGCAAAAGTGCAAAGCAATTTATTTTGTATTTGTAAATCCCCATTTAATTGTATTTAATTATGACGGATGATGACAATGATGATGACGATGGTTATTGCTTTTGTTGTTATTGATTATATGATTATGTTTGAGGCAATTAACTACGTTGTACTTGGGTTTCATTTCTTTTTCACAGGTTTATAACCTGCTACAACCCAAATGTACGTCTTGTTGCCACAGAAGCAGTACATTAATTTCAAGGAAATAAAAACAAAGAAAAGAGAAAAGCTGAGTTATTCCTCGTCCACTCTCCCTACACCCTGTCCGGGGGGATTTGAAAAAACCGGAACAATGATAATGATGATGAGTCGGCCAGGAACTGCGCGGCTCTGTCGGACACACGCACCGGGTCCGGGGGCGCGCTCTCCGGCGCGCTCTCCAGCGCTGCGCCGGCAGCGCTGGAGGCGCTCGCAATCCGCGGCTGCGCGTCCTGTTGCTGCGCCCCGGCGGGGTGCGCCCATCTCCCCTGGGTGCTGCCCCGGGGTGCTGCCCATGGTGCTCGGGGGTCTGGAGGCTCTGCTGCCCGGGCTCGGGTCTCCGGAGCCCCCGCCGAAGCAGCGCGTCCCCCGGCACGTCTCCGCCGCAGCCCAGGAGAGCAGCAGCGACAGTACCGGTGTCAGTAAAACCATTTTACGTCTCATATGTTGACCTGCAGATTAGGAAAAAACAGATTTATAGCTCCGAATGGAAACCACAAAGACATCCTTGCAACATTTTGCCGCTGCATCCTTTAGAATAAAGCCTGAATTATGGTCCGCGTTAAATCGACGCAGAGCGTACCCTACGCCGTAGGCTCTGCGTTGGTGTAACGCGGAACCATAAATCAGCCTGGAAGTTACACGTGTCATTTGTTGATGTTTTTTACAGGATTCTGATTGGCTGTCATGATGCTCTCAGCGTAAAACAACTCTTTATTTCTCAGAATGAAGGGAAAAACATGAACATTGATGTGCAGGAAATTAACCCACTAATGTTGTGTTTCTGCCTTAAGAAATGTTACAGATATCATTGTGAAAATCGCCGTTAACGTCAAAACGGACAGTAATTAGAATACTTCCGTGTGTCCGATCCTCCGTTATCCAATGGGGGACTGATGCGCCCAGCGGCTGGAAGCGACGCGGCCGGTCCTCACTTATCCAATGGGATTGATGCTGTGAGCGGCTTGAAGCGACGCCGCCGGGTTACATTAGAATCTGTTGAGAGCCCGCTGCGTCGGTGCATGACGCTGAGGTCGACCTTGTGCGTCAGAAACTGACGCCTAAGGGCCCTGACCAAGCGTCGGTTTTTGACGCGCTGGGAGTGAGACTGTGTTGTAATGCTCAATAGTACACATATATGCTTCTTTAATATATTTGCATTATACTAAGATGCTTCATTTTCAATGGCTTTTGTCCTTAATGGCTTTTTTCCCCCTTACATTACTTTTACTTTTATACTTTAAGTAGTTTTGAAACCAGTACTTTTATACTTTTACTTGAGTAAAAAACTTGAGTTGATACTTCAACTTCTACAGGAGTATTTTTAAACTCTAGTATCTATACTTTTACCTGAGTAATGAATGGGAATACTGAAGACACCTCTGTTCGTAGATCTGGTGTGGTTGCAGCTCGTCAGTAAGGCTGAACGATTAATTGCATTTGCGATAATATCGCGATGTGATAAAACAAGATTTTTCTAACCACAAAGGCTGCGATTTGATCTGGTCACGTTGCAGGCAGGGAAAAAAAGTCAATAGTGCCGCGTGTCCGCCTTTAACCTACTGTATCTACCATGGCCTCAGTGTTAGGGCTCGGCCAGGCGGGGCTTTATAAATATATGGGCTTTATAAATATATGGGCTTTATAAATGTATTAAATATATGAGCGCGGAGTCGGCGTGGCGACGAGCACGAGCCGGGACAGTGGAGTCGCGCTGTTAAGCCAGATTTATGGGTCCACGTTAAATCGATGCAGAGCTTACGCCGTTGGTCACGCGGCGACGCGCGCTGTACGGTGTGCGTCGCCGCGTAACCACGGCGTAGGCTCTGCGTTGGTGTAACGCAGAACCATAAATCTGCCTTAAACCACCTGCAGCCCGTCAGCTCATCAGGAGGAGAAGTTAAAGAGCGGCTGCGAGTTGTTCATTGCTGATTCGTTTTGTTAACTCTGATCTTTGTTGGTTTGTTTGTTAGTTTGCTGGTGGGTTTTTTTCTCTCTGTGATTTTTGAGTTATTTGTCAAGAAGTTCTGAGTTCCCTGTGAGGAAGGTTTTTTGTTCCCTGTGGGATTTTTTTGTGTTTTTCTTTTAAACTACGCCTCGTTTTGGCTAAAGTTTAACCCGGTTTGGTGTCGTGTGATTGGGTTCAGAGAGAACGACCCATAACATTCGTGTACAGACGTGAGTAGACGTGTTAAAGAGGTAAAGACACAGATTTGTTTTCTTTATTGTTGTAATCTGTGTTTGAAATAAATATGACATTGTTTATTATAAAACAGACTGATTTATTGCGTGTGTTGTTGAAAAATACATGAGAACAGGACCTTGAAAAAGTCGGGGGGGGGGGGGGGGGTAACCATGAGCTACCAATAATAGTAATAATAATAATAACTAAAGTCGGGCAGATCTTTCTGCCGTCTGGTTTGACAGTGTCCAGATGTTACGTCTACATTTAGCTCTCCGTTAGCAAACACTGTTAACAAACACGCTAAAGGTGTAGTCGTAGAAGACGGTTTGTCCCAGAGTCTGTCCCGCGGTCTGTCTCAGAGTTTGTCGCGGCTTCATTTTTGGGTTTGTCCCTGGATCTGTCTCAGGGTTTGTCCCATGGTTTTTATTGGATTTTTATTGGGGTTTTTCCCGGTGTCTGTCCCGGGTTTCCTCGGCTCCCTGATGACTCACGTTTCCGTGTTTGCAGCAGCAGCAACATTAGCGTTGTGACTCCCGTCGTCTGATTCACCCTCCTGTAACGACGTTAACGTTGTTAACGTTGTTAACGACGTTAGTCGTGATCAAATGGATCCACATGAGACGAGTGTCGGTGACGTTGGAGCTCCAACCTTCATCCGCCGCTAACGCTAACGGACCCGTAGAGACTCCTGCGTCTCCTGCGCCGCGGCGGCTAGCGCTGCGCCGTTAGATGAGATTGCTGCTGTTAATCAGCTGAGCATTCAGCTCTCGTTTAGCTCCCACCGCCGGCGTGACTCGTTCATGATCCTGGAAACGCAGGAGAGACGAGTCTGGAGTGTGTGTGTGTGTGTGTGTGTGTGTGTGTGTGTGTGTGTGTGTGTGTGTGTGTGTGTGTGTGTGTGTGTGTGTGTGTGTGTGTGTGTGTAAATAATATAATGAACGTCAAATAAATATATTAAGAATATTAAATTGAAAAATAAATATAGAATAGAATATCATATAGAATGATATAATATAGCACAATATAATATAAAGTAATATATGTAATACTATAATAGCATATAATAATATATTAATATCCTAACATAACATAATATTTTTTATAATATTATAACATATAACAAAAGGATATCACCATACTATAATATATAACAATATAATAACACTATAGTTTAACCTCCCATGAGATCTCATAACATAATATAATAATACACTATAAAACAATTTATCATGATAATGCCAAGAATAATTATTTTCCGATGCGCTATCCGATGCGTTATCCGATGCGTTATCTCGGGTCACGTACAGCCTCAGTGCTGTGATTGGGTCGGTACGTTATGTACCGGGGGACAGGAGGGTACCAGAGCCGTCACAGGTCTCGATGGTTCTGGTTCTGGCTCCTAGCGTGATCCGAGGGATCGGACCTAGTGCTGCTGCGCTGCTAGCTCTCCCCGCCTCTCCTGTGATCGCTGTTTAATTTAATTTAGCTATTTAACCCGTAATTCCAGCCATATTTATTGGGCCGGGGGAGAATATTGGGCCATTAGCCGCCCCAGATGAGAACAGAGGTGGAAATGAGACCGCTGACTGCCGCTAACCGCCGCTAACCGCCGCTAACTGCCGCTTGACCTCTGCACCTCTGCTTTTCCAGCCTCTCTCCCGTTTCCCTCTGATTAGCTCAGTAATTACGGCAAATTGAATCATGGTGAAAAGTGGAATCAGCGGTAATGAGACGCTTCTGCCGAGGGAGGAGAGAGGAGAGCAGCGCCGCGGCTACGAGAGGAGAGCCGCGCCGCGGCTACGAGAGGAGAGCCGCGCCGCGGCTACGAGAGGAGAGCCGCTGCGCTCGGCTGCTGGACGCTAACGTAAATGCCTCGGCGTGTGTTTGGACAGTGATGAGGCATTGTGACAGCACCGTGGTCGACCTGAATGTCAGCTTCCTACCCCCCCTGCACAAGACGACACCTTGGAAGTTGCCTCAAACAGACTTGAATCCCTAGATCACCCTATGGGGTGATTTGGAACTTAGTGACAGTCATGCCAAATCGATGGGGACATTTGGCCACAGATCACATCCAACTGTGAATTGCTTTTCGTCTGTCACGTTGTTGATTCCTGCCTTTTGTGCTTTGAATGTACTGTATAAAAGTCTTGTCGTTGAGCCACTCTGGGTCGGCACACCAACCCAGACACGATCTGTGCTGGTCATGTTCAGCGCCGGCTACTGAATAAAACTCACTACACCACAGCTGACTTCTCAACTGGTTTTGATGAATTCCTCAACCACAGCTAAAGCCACGGCCCGCCGTACGCAGGAACGGTGTCATAAACACTCCTGCAGGGATCCGTTTACGTCGTTGACGGAGACAAATGACCTCAGGGGTTTGGTTGTCTCCTCCTTCATGCTTTTGTTTTGAAAGTCTCTCTATTTCCTCTACAGGTCCAGCCGACCCGGCGGGTCACGAGTAGCTAGTTCAGCTACTTCAGCTAGTTCAGCTAGTTCCCGTAGGAACCTCTAGTCCTGGCAGGTTTGGTAGAGTAACAAATAACCAGCATTTATCTATTAATCTGACTAGTACTCTGATTAGTACTCTGATTAGTACTCTGATTAGTACTCTGACTGGTACTTTAACTAGTACTAGTACTCTGACTAGTCGACAGCAAAGCACAACAAGGAATCTGCGTAAATCCACCGGTTTGCGCCACCTAGAAAACTTTGTGCCTCAAGCCCCACAATACGGTTTGATGTACATGCAGGAAAATCGCTACACACCTGTATCATGTCGCAACTTAAAGAAAAGTCTCTTGGGGTCATGCCCGAAACCGAACAGGATGTCACCCATTTTGAATTAATCGTGTCATTTTGCCGCAATTTATGCCATTTCTTCTGGCCGTTTCTTCGCCCGAACCGTAACGTGCACCCAGGTGTGTTATACATCAAAATGTGCGTCTCCATCCTGCGACAACACGCATTACTTTTCTCTTTCAAAAGTGTTACCGTGGCGACGCTAGACGCCAAAAATTCAGCCCCCCTTCATCTGATTGGTCCATATTTGATAGTTCACATAACTTCTAATGGTTTGACATAAAGAGTCATGGGTGGTGTCATTTCTGATTTGCTTATGATGATAAGTTGAGTTTTATGTGAACACTAAAGGCACTTTTTATAGTATTATTGACCTAGGAATGTGGGGGGAACCCGGGGGGTGGGCATGAGTGTGAGGGCCCGTCCATCGCTGCTTGCAGCTTTAATTATTATTATTATTAAAGGAAGTGATGCTTCCTGGGAGCCGGACCCCCCTGGTTCCTCCGGTTCCTGCAGGTTTCTAACGGCCGTCACCTCTGCTGTAAATCCTCCCGTGGTCCTGGTACCCCGGACCCTGGGAGACGCAGCGAAGGGGGCGTCCCCCGTCCCCTCGTCCGCTAGCGGCGGCGGCGGCGAGCAGCTTCTTCATGAAGCAGGAAATAACGGGGTGATTAAATAGAGTCGTATATTAAAGTACAGCTGACATTAGAATTAGCATAATGTGCTCTCGCCTCGGGCTGCATACTTTATTTGCCATCTGCGTTAGACTCCCGTCCCCCGGGAGGGCGCTAGCTCGCTAACACACACACACACACACACACACACACACACACACACACACACACACACACACACACACACACACACACACACACACACACACACACACACACCTCAGCACATGAAAAGGACGAACGGAGGGAGGGAATATTTGTTTTATTGGAGCAGCGAGGTGTTAGCGTGCGCGTTAGCGTGCGGGTTAGTGTGCGCGTGAGCGTGCGCGCCAGCGTGGTGAGGAAGTGCTGTCCGCTGTCGTTAAGTAAATAAGTGTGGGCTGTAATTAAGTCAAAGGCTGCAGGACGGAGGTGAGCAGCTGCTCCTCTTTACTCACTCATTCATTATTCATGTTCATTAATACGTTCATTAGTGGATTCAGAAGGAAACACTTTTACTGCTGAGCTTCACAAGGAATTAACGCGTTAACATCCTGGTGTTTAAGCATCCACTCAGTGACACACACACACACACACACACACATATACATACAGTATATATATATATATATATATATATATATATATATATATATATATATATATATATATATATATATATATATATATATATATATATATATATATATATATATACTGTATGTATATATATTTATATTTGTAACCGCTGAACCCCGACTAAGTAATATAAAATACCAATAGTCCAGAACAACAACGCTCAGAACATCTGTCTGTGTCTGAGACACAATAAAATGAATTACTAGTACTATGATTCTGACACACACACACACACACACACACACACACACACACACACACACACACACACACACACACACACACACACACACACACACACACACACCCTTCAATGAGGGAAACAATTAGAGCAGATTAATTATTCTCCCGTAATCTCTCACTCCGAGAGTCCCGGGTCAAGAATAAGAACATCCATTAAAGAAGGAGAGGAAACGTGTGTGTGTGTGTGTGTGTGCGTGCGTGCGTGCGTGCGTGCGTGCGTGCGTGCGTGCGTGCGTGTGTGTGTGTGTCAGAATCATAGTACTATTAATTAATTTTATATATATTAATCATTATTAATCCAACTATTGCCCTCCCGTTGTTCCGTGTGACGTCGTTCAGCAGGGACGATGTTCAAAAGTTCAGTAGTTTATAAATGAATTGTTCACGTTCATCGTTCACCATTTTCACTTTGAACCAGTTCAAATTCAGTTCATTTCAATATTTTTAGGTGAGAAGTCGGAATGAAACGCCCCCCGATCCTAAACATGTTCACTGTTACAATCATGTGTCCAAGATCCAGACAAGGGGACGAGTCCGTAGGAAACACCTCCAGGGAGGACGATTGTTTCAGACGATTGTTGGATTTTTATTTGAATCGATTGTCCACCAAACACAACTTTGACAACTTTTGGAAGTCAATCTCAAACGTAATGATTTTATGTTTAATGATAAGTTTTATTTATGAGTAAAAGGGACAGTTATTGGCAAAATGTATATAGGATTAGGGTTAGGGGGTTAGGGAGTTAGGGAGTTAGGGATAGGGGTTAGGGAGTTAGGGATAGGGGTTAGGGAGTTAGGGATAGGGGTTAGGGAGTTAGGGATAGGGGTTAGGGAGTATTACTGAGATTGGACTCTGTGTAAATGAATCCTGACGGTGTGTTTTTGTGTTTTCAGGAGGCGAGCCGTCCAACTACATCTGCACCAGCTGCAAGCAGCCGTTCTCCAGCGCCTGGTTCCTGCTGCAACACGCCCAGAACACGCACGGGATCCGGATCTACCTGGAGTCCGGGTCGTCGTGCGCCGCGCTGACGCCGCGCCTCACTCTGCCGCCGCCGCCGCCGATGGGCCACGACTCCATCGCGCCGTCGCCGCTAGCCAACTTCCTGGGCGACGGCAGCAACCCCTTCCACCTGCTGCGGATGGCGGCGGCGCCGCTGCTGCGGGAGCCGCTGCGCGAGCCGCCGCCGCCGGGCTTCGCGGAGAACCGCCTCCCCCCCAACACGCCGCCCTTCCTCAGCCCGCCCCCCCGCCACCACCACCACCTGGAGCGCCTTAGCGCCGAGGAGATGGGCCTCATCGCGCAGCACCCCAGTGCCTTCGAGCGCGTGATGCGGCTCACGCCGATGGCGCTGGAGTCCCAGTCCATGGACTTCTCGCGGCGGCTAAGGGAGCTAGCGGGCAACAACGCCACCACCACGCCGCCGCCGCTGTCGCTATCGCCCCCCGGGATCCGGCCTATGCACCGATTGCTGAACCCCAACCCCTTCCAAACGGGACACAAGTCGCCCTTTCTGAGCACGCCGCCGCCGCCGCTGCCGGCGCTACCGCCCGCTAGCACCACGCCGCCGCAGAACCCGAACAAGGTCAAGTCCTGCGAGTTCTGCGGCAAGACCTTCAAGTTCCAGAGCAACCTGGTGGTTCACCGGCGCAGCCACACCGGCGAGAAGCCGTACAAGTGCCAGCTGTGCGACCACGCCTGCTCGCAGGCTAGCAAGCTCAAGCGCCACATGAAGACGCACATGCACAAGGTCGGCGGCGGCATTGGCGGCGGCGGTGGGTCGCTGACGGGCCGATCCGACGACGGCAGCTCCCCCGAACCCGGAACCAGCGACGTCACCGGCGAGGATGGCGTCAAGAACCGCGACGCCGACTTCCACGGCGAGGAGGAGGAGGAGGAGGAGGAGGAGGAGGAAGAGGAGATGGAGAACGAGAGTCGGCCGGAGTCCAACTTCAGCATGGAGTCGGAGTTTTACCGGAACCACCGGGAGAACGGTGCCAAGCTACCGCCGCCGCCGCCAACGCCGTCGGAGGAGAACAAGATGGAGAAGATGGTGGACAACGGCGGCATTGGCGTCATCGGCGGCTACAACAACCTGATCGTCGACAATCGCAAGAGGATGTCCTTCCCCAAACGGGTTTCCGGGGACGAGGACTCGGCGTTGGAGCGGACGCCCATCAACGGACGCAACTGCGGCTCCGGCGACTCCTTCTCAGGCCTGTTCCCGCGCAAGCCCACGCCCATCGCTAGCCCGGCGCTGTCCACCGCCTCCAGCAAGAGGATCAAGATCGAGCGGGACCTGGACGTCGCACCGCCGCCGCTACCGCCGCCGCCCCACATCCCCTCGGAGAACGTTTACTCGCAGTGGCTAGTGGGCTATGCCGCCTCGCGCCACTTCATCAAGGACCCGTTCCTGGGCTTCAGCGACTCCCGACAATCGCCCTTCGCCTGCTCGTCCGACGAGCACTCGTCGGAGAACGGCAGCCTGCGCTTCTCCACGCCGCCGGACGGGGACCTGCTGGACGGCTGCACGGCCAGCGGGGGCAGCACGCCGCGCCCCGGCGGCGGCGCCGGCACCCGGCCGGGATCCAAGGACGGCTCGCGGCGCTGCGACACCTGCGAGTACTGCGGCAAGGTGTTCAAGAACTGCAGCAACCTGACGGTGCACCGGCGCAGCCACACCGGCGAGCGGCCGTACAAGTGCGAGCTGTGCAACTACGCCTGCGCGCAGAGCTCCAAGCTAACGCGCCACATGAAGACGCACGGCCAGATGGGGAAGGAGGTTTACCGCTGCGACATCTGCCAGATGCCCTTCAGCGTCTACAGCACGCTGGAGAAGCACATGAAGAAGTGGCACGGCGAACACTTGATGACCAGCGAGGTCAAAATCGAACAGGCCGAACGGGCGTAAGGCCGAGCTAGCCTAGCCTAGCCTAGCCGGGACTAGAAACAAGGCTAGCTGGATACTTTTATATTCATTTTGGTTCAATTTTTGTGTTTTTTGATTAAAAAAAAAAAACTGCCAACTGAGAACAAAAGAGCGACAACAGAGCTAGCTAAACTGCCTCATTTGGCTTTCATTTCGTAACAATCAGTTAAGTTATAAAAACGTGTGGAGCCTTTTTAACTGTGCAATAATTTCTGTATTTATTGGATTTTTTGTATTTCGGCATGTGCAGGTATATTTTTATCTGGCTGTTTTTTCTGTTTACTTTTGGTTTTGTACTTTTATACGGAAGAGTATCAGGGAGAAATAATATTTGAGAGGGGAAGATTTTTTTTTATTGTGCAACAAAAGTCGAAATTTTGAGAAAAAAGTAGAAATGCTGACATTAATGTTGAAATACAATTTCAAGAATAAAGTCGAAATTTCATGAAAAAAGTCGAAATTTCGTGAATAAAGTCGAAATTTCGAGAATAAAGTTGAAATACAATTTCAACTAAAAAAGTCGAAATTTCATGAATAAAGTCGAAATTTCGAGAATAAATTCGAAATTTCGTGAATAAAGTCGAAATTTCATGAATAAAGGTGAAATTTCGTGAATAAAGTAGAAATTTCGAGAATAAAGTCGAAATTTCATGAATAAAGTCGAAATTTCGAGAATAAAGTCGAAATTTCGTGAATAAAGTCGATATTTCATGAATAAAGGTGAAATTTCGTGAATAAAGTAGAAATTTTGAGAATAAAGTCGAAATACAATTTCGAGAAAAAAGTCGAAATGTCGAGAAAAAAGTCGAAATTTCGTGAATAAAGTCGAAATTTCAATAATGAAGTTGAAGTACAATTTCGTGAATAAAGTTGAAATGTCTTTATGAGCTAAAAGAGAACGAATTTATTTGTTATTGTCTCAGAAGGTTGACTTTATTCTCGACATTTCGACTTTTTTCTCAACATTTTGACTTTTTTCTCAACATTTTGACTTTTTTCTAAAAGTGCATAATCAAAAAAAAAAAATCTTCCTCCTCTAAAATATTATTTGTATTTTTCCCTAAAACTCTTCCGTACTTTTAAAACCCACATCCTGAGAAACCGTCTCCGTTGCAACACCACTCCCGACCACGGGGGGGCAGCACCTCTCAACAAGGTTCCTAGCTAACACTCCTGCACCTACTGGGACTTAACGGTGCTTTAATAATTAATAATAATGGAGCTAAACGCCCCCTGGTGGTCAGACCTGGTATTGCTGCCCGGAGCGGCGTTAAGGCTTTTTCTTCTTCTGTGTTTTTTTTGCCGCTGCTTGTAGGGAATTATATATACATCTAATTAAGTAATGTCTTGAAAAGATGCTTAATTCAATCTTCAATTTGAGAGCAGAGTTATTAACTGAGAATGCTAGAATTAGTTTATTTTGTGTGATGACGATACGCGAACAACAATCCTTTGGCGTTGTAGCACGAACTGACTCTAAAACATGTCGATGTGATTGGATATGTAGCACTGAGTGTCGTTAGCGATGGGAAAGGTTCCTGGCCCCGCCTCCTCGTTAGCGCTACGCCGCCGAGCTCCAGCAACACTAGCATAAATCTGCGTGCGTAGTTTAGTTTTGTTTTAAAGCGAGATGGAAAGCACAGTCACATCTCAGGGTGAACTTTTACCGCGGCCCTTTATCAACCCGCCCGTCCCGCGGTCGCCATTAGCGGTCGCCGCTAGCGGTCGCCGTTAGCGGTCGCCGTTAGCGGTCGCCGTTAGCACGTCCAGGTCTCCAGATTCCTTATCCACCATTATTTATCTCCTTATTTATAAGATACAACTAATTGAAATTGTATCGGTAGTTTATTCGCTTAATTAATGACGTCTGGAAACAAAACTGGACAAAGTTTAGCTGCTAGCTCAGTTTTCTTTTGAGATCAGAAAACCAGCAGAAAAACCAGCATTTTCGTGTTTTTCTTTCCAACAGACAAACAATCAAAAACCTCTCGTTTTTCAGATCCTGGTTCTGTAGTTCCGTGTTTTGAACACTAGAGGGCGCATCGTACGAATTAATGGACTGACTAGCGAGTGCTAACATCATTTTCCCAGGCGCTTCCTTGTTTTTCAGAAAAACTGTAGTTTCTTTTACAAACAAAAAACCTGAGTTTCTGTTTTCTTTTCTCTCCAAAACGGTTCTGAAAAAAAAACCGATTAGCTCAGTTTTACGTTAAAGTCTCAACACGGTAATCTTTTCTTTTCTTCCTAGCTGCACTTTCATTTGGAAATCATATTTAATTAATGCGCTGACAACATTTAAAAAGATCTTTACGGCACTTTATGGTTCTTTCGTCCAAAACTCGTACGGCTAACAGGCGGAAGGGGCGGGGCTTGGGGCCGTGAAAGGGGCGGGGCTTGAGATTGACGGACAGGCGGAAGGGGGCGGGGCTTGGGATCGGAAAAGGGGCGGGGCTTGGGATCGGCGGACATGCAAAAGGGGGCGGGGCTTGGGATCGGCGGACGCGGGAGTGCCAGGTTAGCGAGGCGTAGCTTTCCGAACGCCGGCACTATAAAAACCAACGACTAAAACAGTTTTTGGGACAGTTTTTGTACTGCCATTCAATTTGACATGAGTGTGCCTTTAACAACGATCTTCCTTCTGTCTCAGACAAACGCAACACTTTTTACCAAGCGTCAAATTGAACGAGAATAAAAAAAACTTTAAAAAAAAACCGTGTGTTCACTTTTAAAGTGTAATTTGAAAACTCAACAGAATAACTGAATTTAAAACGGAAACTGCTGAGTTTAGGTTTAGCATTAGCCAGCACAATACTAGCGTGTCTGTTGTGTGTATATGTGTGCATATGTACATATAAAAGGCACAAACGTATATATAGATTTATATGAAATTTGCTCACTTCATGAGGTCCAAAAATTACAGAAAAACTGCAGAAAAAAAAGCCACAAAAACGTCAAACGAAGAAGATTCTGGACCAAAAATCAGGAAAACCGTAGAAAGTCCACCAGAACTTAGTGCACTCCGTCTTAAATCGTTTACAGTATTGATACGAGTACAAGAGCAAAAATAATATTTGTGCATTTACAAAGTGTGTTTTAACTTTTCTTTGTCAGGTTTTGCTTCTGAACTTTCTGAATATGTGAATACGGATCCTGCTCCCGGGTTGAGTTAACGTTCTTTTAGTATATATATAAATATATATGAATATATATTACATTTTTCTTCTTTACTGTAAAGTATCGCAGTATTTGTAATATTGGACGATGCCTGGGCATTTGACGAAAAATATGATAAAAGAAATGCAGTTTTTTTCAATTTTATTTTGATCTTACAGTCCATTTTTACGGAAGAGTATCAGGTCCAGGAGAAAGAATATTTGAGAGGGGAGTTTGTTTTTATTGTGCACTTTGAGAAAAAAGTCGAAATGTTGAGATTAAAGTTGAAATACAATTTTGAGAATAAAGTTAAAATTTTGTGAATAAAGTTGAAATTTCAATAATAAAGTTGAAATTTCAATAATAAAGTTGAAATACGTTTCCACTTTTTTCTCAACATTTCGACTTTTTTCTCGAAATTTTATATCAACTTTATTATCAAAATTTCAACTTTATTCACAAAACGTAAACTTTATTCTTGAAATTGGATTTCAACATTTTTCTCGACATTTCGACTTTTTTCTCGAAGTGCGTAATGAAATAAAAAATCTTCCTCTAAAATATTATTTTTATTCTTCTAATACTCTTCCGTACGTTTTAAATCGTGGGTCTCTGGAAACTGTTTTTTTTTGTCTTCGTAACTGTAAAGTTTTCAGTTTTAGTACGTTTTTCTTCTGCCTTGGGTGTAAAGAAATAAAAATAAATGAGTTGGAAAAAAATAACAAAAAAAAAGCGCTAACAAAGATTGAACCGGATCAGACCGGTTTAGACCTGGTGGGACCGGAACAAACCGGAACAAACCGGATTAACCGGATGGTTCCGGTTGTTCCGGTTTTTCCGGTTTTTCCGGCCCGGTCCAGGAGAAACACTGAGAATCCTGACTTGTACCTGTTTTTCTTCTTCTTGAGTGGATTATTCTTCATGGATGGTTTAAATACGCGTGCAGACACTCGCTGTCTTTTAAAGAGCTTGTTTTCTGTTCTTTGAGTTGATTTTTTAAACTTGTACATCTGGTGAATCAGGACGTTCTGATCACTTTGTCGCCATGAATCATGTTGTACAGAATGGAATAAATTCAGGCCGTTCAACGGCCTTTTAGTGACAAAAACAACAAATCGCTCGACTTTTCTTATGTTTTTCTGATCAAATGTTTTTATTTATATTTCTTTTATATACAGTATATATATATATATATATATATATATATATATATATATATATATATATATATATATATATATATATATATATATATATATATATATATATATATTCTTTTTTATGAAAAATTATGTCAAACAAACATTATACACATATTTCCACCCGTCGGACTTAAGCATTCGATGAAAACAAATAATTAAAAATAAGGAAAACAGAAACAAAAAGATAAAAAACCAACAAACAGACAGAAAAAGGAAAAAATAAAAAGGTAAAACAAAATAATACGACTTTTTTCTCAAAATTTTGACTTTTTTCACAAAATTTCTCAAAATTCTGACTTTTTTCTTTAAATTTCGACTTTTTTCTAAAAATTTCGACTTTTTCTCAACATTTTGAGTTTTTCTTGACTTTTTTCTCAAAATTTTGACTTTTTTCACAAAATTTCTCAAAATTCTGACATCTTCTTTAAATTTCGACTTTTTTCTCAAAATATTGACTTTTTCTCGACTTTTTTCTCAAAATTTCTCAAAAACAGATATTTCCCCCTCTACGTTTATAAAAATGCCATCATTTCCAGGAACCTGCATAAATATCTGTTAAGGTGCTATGAGCAGCCAAACCTACAGGGGGCAGTGTAACGAGAAGATAAAGTCATGCTAGCCAATCAGAATCCTGGAAAAAAACATCAACAAATGACACGAGTAACTTCCAGTTACTTCCAAGATGAACCAGAGTCTTTGGTTTGGAGTGACAGAGAAGTGGAGTTACTTTTAAGTGTGACGTTAGAATATAAAACAGGTAAAATACAAGAAAATATTGACGGTTACAAACTAATTGTAACCACAGGTGTCACTCATGACGCTGGTGACGTTTCTGTCTCATAATGTGACGTTCTGAAGCCTAAATGTCCGTTTCTCTCCGTTTACAAGCAAACGTGAAGACGGAGGTTTGAAAAATCTACACTTTGGCCGGAGTTTTCAGAAATGATGGTTTTTGGAGACAAAATATTGATTTTATTTATATATATGAGAAATGTCCGCCATGTTTTTTTGTTTGATTCATTCTGCAAATGATGACGTAAAGCATTCTGGGAAATTTTCTCAGGCCCTTGGTCGGTGAGTCAGCGTCTGAAAAGCCTAGCTGCGAAAGGCTAGATTCATACACACTAGCCCTACATGTAGGGATGGGAATCGAGAATCGGTTCTTGTTCAGAACTGGTTCCCAGTGTTTCAATTCCTTGGAATCGTTTGCAAGTTTTGCAATGTAACAGGGTAACTTGCAATACTTGCCAAGTAAATATTTTGTCAAAGGGAGGAAATACTACCAACATGCAAAAAAATGTGCATGTCCCTGGCTAATAAAACAGCATGTAACTAATTAACTAACGCACACTGCCTATCATATTAGTGCCATTTGCTTCATTGCTGTCCTTTTTTACAAATGAGAATCGATAAGGGAATCGATAAATAACCGAATCGTTAAGCAGAATCGAAACCGGAATTGGAATCATAAAAATCTTATCAATTCCCGTCCCTACCTACATGAAAAGAGGAATTGGGACACCACTACCCTCACGGGAACGCACAACATTTAGGGTTAGGGCTGAAAAGTAGGACTAGGGGGGGATTGGAACTGGGACTGGGACTGGGACTGGGATTTGGATTGGGACTGGGACTGGGACTGGGACTGGGAATGGAACTGGGACTGGGACTGGGACTGGGATTTGGATTGGGACTGGGACTGGGACTGGGAATGGAACTGGAACTGGGATTGGGATTGGGACTGGGACTGGGACTGGGATTTGGATTGGGACTGGGACTGGGACTGGGAATGGAACTGGAACTGGGATTGGGATTGGGACTGGGACTGGGACTGGGACTGGGACTGGGAATGGAACTGGAACTGGGATTGGGATTGGGACTGGCCCTAAGTCTAGAGAAGGCAGAATATCCATAAAGGTTCCCCAAATGTTCTGGAAGGTTCCAGGTTTCTTTCTTCCATTGTAATAATCTCTTTTCAGGTATAATATCTTTCCAGTAAGACACTAGTAACTAATCCAGATCCTCAGCGATGGACGAGCTTCAGATTTCCAGAGACTTAGGCTGCATTTCTTCACTGCCGTGGTTAGGGTTAGGCAACCTGATCTCACAAAAATCCGTGAAATGCCCACGACCTCTCACCACTATTTTCCGTGGCACCAACGCGGAAATGGTATAATTCCGTGTTGGGACCACGGATATTGTACTATGTGAAGTCAACTGGATCCGTTGTCGTGATATATACACGGATTATGACATTATTATTATCTATATATTATTCTTTAAGTTATGAGTTTTGGATGCGCAAGTTACTGTTTGTTACTGTCAATTTGTAAAAGCATGTTTTTAACGCTGTTTTAACATTGTTTTAAGGGTGTTTTGATGATTTTTAACAGGTATTTTGACGGCGAGTATTTAACCGTGTTTGCGTTAAAAACATGCTTTTACAAACTGACAGCGTTCCCTCACCGGCCTGGGCCTGGGACGGGTGGGTCGGGTTACCCGGGCCTGGCGGGGCCCGCCGTGCAGCCTGGGGTGCCTTCTGGCGGTGCTGGACCCCCCCAGGGAGGGGGAAACGGTGCGTGATTGTATGTCTGTGTCGGTGAGAATGCGGTATGGAAGGGTCCTGCCATGGAGGATTTGAGCCTCCATTGGCAGGACATCAAAAACTTAATAATTTATCAATATTATATTATACAAAGATGGTTATTATTATTATTATTATTATTAGTATTATTAGTATTATTATTATGTATAGTATATCATATTATTATTAGTATAGGTATCGGATAGGTGAATGGATGAATGAATGGGATGCCTGGGTCTGGGGCCCTCCGTTGTCGGGCCTGCGCGGGTGTCGCCTTGTTGGGGGGTTCCCTCTCTCCGGGCCCGTCTCCGGTCCCCCCCGCTGCCTCTACGGCGGGGCGCCCCTCTGGTCTTGGAGGGCCACTTTCGTGGGGGACGGGTGCGCCTGCCCGCGTCGGCGGCCGGGGCGGCTCTGTCTCTCCGGGCAGGCTGGCCCCCTGCCGGGTGGGGGTCGTTGGCCTGAAGGGTGAGGGCCTCCTGGCCGCGTGTCCGGCCCGGACCGGGTGGCCGGGGATTGCCTGGGTCGCGGTCCGCCGCCGCGGGATCCCTGGCTGCTTCTTTCCGCGCCGTGGGGGCCCCGCCCGCGGGCCCCCTCGGCCGCCGCCGGGTGGGGGGGGGGGGCCTCGCAGGCGGTGGGTTGCCTCCCTCCTACTTCTCCCCTCTGTGGGGTTGCCGGTGGCCTGGGTTCCGGGCTCTTCCTTGTCGGCCTCTGGTCTCGCGGGTGGCGGGGTTGCTCCCCCCCCTCCCCCACTATAGATACACTTCAGGTGGAGCTTTGTTTGGTTTATTACACACACACACACACACACACACACACACACACACACACACACACACACACACACACACACACACACACATATAGTCATTTAGTCACATGCATACACACACACACACACACACACACACACACACACACACACATGCATGATCATATACATACACACACACACACATAGACATACACACTGGCTTGTTCACCTGCATGCTGGCTCTCTAGTTTTTGGGTTTAGGTAGCGGTAGCGATAGCTTAGCTCAGACTGCGATCAGATCTCAAGATTTAGGTCGATTGCTGTTCGTGTTTTGGTTGGCTCCGTGCCGGTTTCGTGCTTTGTTTGTGTTTTTTTTGTTGCAGATTTCCAGTGCTTGACGTGTGTCTCCGTGTGTTCCTGCTTCCTGGATTGGCAGTGGATGTCGTCACCCCCCACCCCCACCCCCTCCCCCCCCAAAAAAAAAACAAAAAACAAAACACTGGGTTTGTATGTGTATATTTATGTATGTGTACGCATATGTGTGCGTATATATATGTATATATTACATATAGTAATAATGCACATATATACACTTTTGGTTTCTACCGTCATGGTATCAATCAATAATATGTGTGCAGACAAGGTAAAAAAAAAAAAAAAAAAAAAAAAAAAAAAAAACTGACAGTAACAAACAGTAACTTGCGCGTCAAAAACCCATAACTTAGCCACTATAATAAAGAATAATATATACATAATAATAATAATGTAATAATCCGTGTATATATCACGACAACAGATCCCATTGAGTTCGCATAGTGTTGGTGCCACGGAAAATAGTGGTGAGAGGTCGTGGGCATTTCACGGATTATAATCGTCCACGTTAACAGACCTCGTCTCCCCCATAATCCAAAGTTTTGGGTTCTTCAATTAGACGTTTGACTTTTCTCCGACTGCTTTTATCTTGTTTTTGTGATTTTAACCGCCGTTGGCGACTGGAAACTCCCCTCGTTTGGGGAGACGGGGTTTTGGGCGGGCGGGGTTTTCTGGGTTAACCCGTAACGGCGAGGCGTCAACCATCCTCCGTCTTCTGACTCTGTGAGCGCAGAGAGAACCTGGTTCCAGCGACGGAGGTGCAGAAACCGGACCACAGAAACCACAGACACCACCATGAGACGAGCACCTGCCGGAGGACGACGGGGACTCCCATAACACGAGCTCAAACCACTTCCTGTTGTTTCTGCCGTTTGCAGCGTTTCGGTCGGATCTCCCGCCAGGTCTTCACGTTTTTACTGAAACACGACACGTAGAAGAGAAAAGTCCTGCGTTATTAGGGCTGGGGATCCGTTCAAATGTCAAGAATCCATTTGATTCCGATTCTTAAGATTCAGAAACAAAACCAAACAAAGTTAAAAAGGGAAGGCACAATAAGCTTAAACCTTTTGGTCGGTTTTTTCCTTACTTCTTTTTTTATTATTTCTTTCCTACAAAAGGAAATTAAATGCAATGTATTTATAAATGGAAACGACTTCATCATCATCATCATCAGAATATTCAGAACATTTCCCGCCCTCAACCCTGAACTCGTACCTGAAGGTTTTAACCATGGATTCATACTGACGCCCCGGTTCCACATAGCAAAAACGCTGGTGTTTTCCTGCGTTTTGTTCGTTCATTTACACAAAAACGAAGCTCAAAGTCTCCAAAAACATAATTTCTGAAAACTCCGTCCACTTTGTGCCTCCAGCCCCACAATACGGTGTGACGTACATGCACGAAAATCGGTACACACCTGTATCATGTCGCAACTTAAAGAAAAGTCTCTTGGCGCCATGGCCGAAACCCAACAGGAAGTCGGCCATTTTGAACATTCTGAATTAATCGTGTCATTTTGGTGCAATTTATGCCATTCCTTCGGCAGTTAATACGGCCCGAACCGTAACGTGCACCCAGGTGTGTTATACATCAAAATGTGCGTCTCTATCATGCAACTACACGCATTACTTTTCTCTTTCAAAAGTGTTACCGTGGCGACGCTAGACGCCAAAAAGCGCACCCCCCCTTCATCTGATTGGTCCATATTTGATAGTTCCTACTTTCTGCCATAAGTTTTGAATGGTTTGATACAGAGAGTCGTGGTGGTGTCATCTGCTAAATGTCCAGTCCTGAAGAATCTACATGAAGTCCTACAAGTTTCCACTGCAGCCTGAACCTGCACCAGGGTGGAGGCCCGTTCGTCGCTGCTTGCAGCTTTAATTATTATTATTATTATTCATCAGCCAGACCGAACAGAACTCCCATAAACCCCGGCGTTAACGGGACAGAACCGGTCCGTGTCTCTGCTATCATCCTCCCGGCTCATAATGAAGCGACATCCCCGTTGAGAGTGGAGGGTTTGAGGTGATTAAGTCAGACAGAAACCTCCTGCTTATTCATGGGGAAGGAATTACTGCAGATCCTGACGGGCTGTCACCTCGTCCCGGGAACCGGGGGGAAAGGGACGGGAGTTAAGCTGCCGGTCGTCACCGCCGCCGCCGCTAACACTAACGCTGACACTGACAGGTACAGGGGGGTCTTAAGCTGCCGGATCACCGTCCTCCCAACGGAGGGGAGGGGCTTAGAAGAGGAGGCTGCTAATTATCATCATCGTCCGTAAGAACAGACTCATGTGAACATTAAAGCTGCAGCAGCGATGAACGGATGAACGTATGAACGGATGAACGGATGAACGGATGAACAGATGAACGGCCTCCACCCTGGTGCACGTTCAGGCTGCAGTGGAAGCTCGTGTGACTTGATGTAGATTCTTCAGAACTGGACATTTAGTGGATGAAACACCCACGACTCTTTATCAAACCATTCAATAGTTATGGCAGAAAGTAGGAACTGTCAAATATGGACCAATCAGATGAAGGGGCGGGGCTAATTATGGTCAATGACTCAATACGTTTCTTTTATTTGCAGCATTTCTTTTATTTGCGGCGTTTCTTTTATTTGCAGCATTTCTTTTATTTGCAGCGTTTCTTTTATTTGCGGCGTTTATTTTATTTGCAGCGGAGTTTTGGTTTTATTTCCAAAGCGTTTATTTTATGTTTATTTTATTTGCAAAGCGTTTATTTTATTTGCAGCGTTTCTTTAATTTTCAGCAATGTCTCGGCCACCGTAACGTTGTCCTTTCAGAAACACATCATTGTTTTATGTTTGATTCATTGAACTGGATTCAGTTCCTTTTTAAATGTGTTTATTTTCACCGTCCTCCATATTTAAAAGAACTCATGATTCCATAGAACTCTCCATACTCACTATAATACCAGTATTAATATGCGGCGTCAGCTCAAAAATCTGTTTTAATAACACTAATCGATATCGGAATCGAATCCTGATAATCGATTGTGAAGACTACAATCACAGAAAGACCTGATCAATTAAGTTGATTAGGGAGAAAACATGTTTGTATTTAAGTGAGGAGCGATTATTGTGCATGATTGAGTTTTGGGATTTCCACCTACATTTGCATATTAGTGTTTTTAATTCACCAAACAGAGTAAACTTGAGATTTCACTGATCCCTGACCTCGTGACGACGGCAAATTGTACAATTATTGTCAAACCAGATATAAACATTGAACATGCCGGCATTGCATAAATAATACAGTTTCAGTTGTAATGAACTACAAAACATAACCTACATTCCGACATTTTTAAGTTAGGACTGGCAACCCAAGATTTAAAAGGAAGTGTCTACATCAGGGGTGTCAAATGTGCGGCCCGCGAGAAGTTTCCAACGCAAAAAAACGAAATGTTAATTTACTAAAAAGGAAGGCATAAATAATTGCCATGAATCGCAGCATATCCCATAATATATTTCTTTTACAAATCCATCGTTATCCCACAAAGCAGATGTGCAGCAGATGCAGCAGTTTGACATTTTTTTAGTTTTCTAGAATGCATTTGTCGATTTTATTTCTTTGTAGACGGCCGTTTATTTTTATTAACTGACTATTATATATTTTCGCAGGAAAAATATCACTGCTAAAAAAGATGATAGAAGATATTCATTCTGAGAATTTCAGTTTTGAATACGAGGATAGTGACAAAGTAAAACAGTTAAAAAAGAAGTGCTGACTTTTTCGGCACACTGGCGTAAATATCCGCGCCAATTTATAAAAATAAATACACTTAATTGTACTGGAAAAATCTTTAAATCACAAAGAAACACTCTCGGATGTAATAAGAAAGATTTAGTTTTTAATTAAATTTCCTATAAAAAAGCAAAATATAAAAAAAAACATACATGTAAAATGATATTAAAAGTATCTTACATAATTTGAAAAAAACGTGATATTTCAAGAAAAGATCCTGAAGAAATATATTTTACATAATTAGAGTGTAAACAAAATGCATATTTCCTTTAAAATTAACTAAACTGATATTGGATTAGACAACAACAGAATTAGAGAAAAAATTTTCCGCATCGTTTTTGTTATTTTGAGCGTGCGGCCGCGAGAAAAGAATTGGTCAAATCCGGCCCGACAAGCAAAATGAGTTTGACACCCCTGGTCTGTATGTAGTACATCGATTCTGGATCTTAAAAATCGGAATTGAATCAATTCTTGACATTTGAATCGTTCCCCCAGCTCTCGTTGTGGTGATGAATCTCCGAGCGTCTTCAACTCTCCAGGAAAACCAAAGCTCTCCTGGTGTTTGACAGGAAGCGGGAGGAAGCGGGAGGAAGCGGGAGGAAGCGGGAGGAGCGTTTCCACGGCGACGGGGACGAGGCCTCCCCTCGTTTCCCCTGGAGCCGGCAGAGTGACGGCCACTTCTTCTTCTTCTCCTTCTTCTTCCTGAAGAGTCGCTTCGCCGGCTCTTTCATATTCAGATTCGCTGCCTACACGCGGCATTATGACACATTTGGATGATCGCATTGTCGGATTAACGGCCCGCCTTGTCATTTTCAACAACAATGCGGCGATTTAAGGGGATGCTATTTCTCACACGGCGCATCCGCATTAACGCCGGCCCGGAGATTTACATAAATCTTTGTCTTAAGATGAAAGCGGAGAGGCCTTGAGACAATGAAGCTAAGCTTCGGAAAGAGAGGAGAGGAAGGAGAGGAAGGAGAGGAAGGAGAGGAAGGAGAGGAAAGAGGAAGGAGAGCCGTCAGCGGAGCGTCGGTGGCGCGAGGATGAGGAGAAACTTTCAGGATAAATCAACCGCTAGTCAGATTGTGCTTAGCGTCGCTGCTGGAATTAAAGCAGCCCTTCCTAACGAGGACTCAACGCAGAGTTTCTGCTCAGAAATAACACCGCTAATTTAAAACCAGCACATCTCAGGAACGCAGTATTTGAATAAAGGTGCAATCAAATGTAAAATTAAAGCTGCAAGCAGCGATGAACGGGCCCTCGCGCATGCAATTTTCACCAATAAAAGTCAAGGACTAAAAACTAAGTCCGATGACACCACCATGACTCTTTATGTCAAACCATTCAAAAGTTATGGCAGAAAATAGGAACTATCAAATATGGACCAATCAGATGATTTAGGCGTCTAGCGTCGCCACGGTAACGCTTTTGACTGAGAAAAGTAATGCCCATCGTCGCAGGATGGAGACACACATTTTGATGTATAACACACCTGGGTGCACGTTACGGTTCGGGCTGAATTAACTGTTGAAGAAATGGCATAAATTGCGCCAAAATTACGCAATTAATTCAAAATGTTCAAAATGGCCAACTTTTTGTTGGGTTTGGGCCATGGCTCCAAGAGACTTTTCTTTAAGTTGCGACATGATACAGGTGTGTACCAATTTTCGTTCATGTACGTCAAACCGTATTATGGGGCTAGAAGTTGAGGTGTGTTTCATTTCTTCTCCACCATCGAACCTCCCTCTCATGGAAACTCCCTCCTCCTCTTCCTCCCCCTCCTTCTCTCCTTCTCTCCTTCTCTCCTCCTCTCCTTCTCTCTCCATCCTCTAATCTTCTGGCCTCCAGCAGTCGTTGGGAAAAGTTGCCCCAGATTGTTGCGTCTCTCCTTCGCCTTGATTGGATTCATCGCGGCTGATTGAGAATCTTTTTGCATTAAAAGCCGGCGCTGATAAGATCAGGAAGATCTGACCACTGAAGGCAGTTCTCTCCCCCGTCTTTGAAATCAGAGGAGGTTAACGGGGGAAAACAGAGATTATAGGCCAGGAGACGGGGAGGGAGAGGTGAGGAGACGGGGAGGGAGAGGTGAGGAGAGGGGAGGGAGAGGTGAGGATGTGATCCACGCTATCGGGGCAGTTATCGCCGCGCTCCAGCCTTGTTCCACAGCCTTTATTTCACTCTGGCCACGATTACGGCAGGAAACCTTGAAGTAGAAAGCAGCCGGGAGGTTAGAAGTGACGCTCCGCCGGCTTTCATGTGGCAGAACAAACACCGATCAGGACGGACGGACGCACCGATATCTGTCCTGTTTTCCTGCTCAAACTCCTTTTATTGGTTCATAAATATCTATTTCTGCAGGTTGGATCTGTAGAAATCTGCAGCAGGGCCGTCAGTCGGGTATGAAGGTCCGGCACCCGGCACCGCGGCTTCAGGGGGAAATGTAAATGTTTGTTTTTTAAATACATTTATGGAATTAGTCTGTGTCTATTTGTATTGATTATTCTATTACTTAATACATATAGAATAACTACAAATGAAAATCAGAACAACATGATCGATTTCACCAGTTATTATACACTGCAAAAACTCAAAATCTTAAATCTTAAAAGGGTTCTGCACAAAAAAAAAAAAAAAAAAAAAAAAAAACCTTTTATTCACGCCACACGTGCACAAGCACCACACAGGTCAGCAGATCCAGCTTCAGTCTCACCAACAGCTCCTTCACAGCAGACTCCTTCCACCATCAGCAGACCACCAGTCTCAGCAGCAGCTTCTCCTCTTATAAGGCTGGCAGGGTGGAGAGGTTGACGGGCCACACCTGTGTCCCGTCAGCCTGAGTGGCTGCAGCTCCTCCACTCTGCCACAAATTGTGTCCCATATTAGTTCAATACGGGACGCAACATTTCTTTCTCAAATAAAGGACAATTCCGTATTTTACGGGACAGGTGGCGACCCTATCTGAGTCCTGTCCTGTAAAAGCAGAATGAACAAGACTAAAACTAATAAAAACTACAATGATAGCTGTACCCAAAGACGAGACTAAAACTAGAACTAAAACAGGAGGATAAAAACATCACTATTTCGGACAAATCGAGCGTTTTGAACGGCCGGATTAACCCAAGCCGTTAGCTCGTGCTAGCACTTAGATCTCTCTGTTTGGCTCCGTTTATGTGAAATAAAGAGCAACTGAGACCCTGATGTTAATGTTTCCTCCTCCTCCTCCTCCTCCTCCTGCTCGTTAATCCGCCGGTGTGTGTTTCTGCTGCGTGACGAGCGTCTTGTAATTAGCTGCTAATTTACAGCCGAACGGATCAGTGTCCAGGAGGTTAATGTCGGCTGATTTCACAGGAAATAACTGGCCGGGCTCCAAACCGGAGAGTTAGCGGAGGCTCAGCGGCGGAGGCGGCGGCGTCGTACCCCCAACTCCCGGAGGACGGGGGGGGGGGCGGTAGTAATTACCTCCTGGACCAGCAGGGGCAGAAATCCTCCACCTCAGAACCGAGTCCACAAATTGAGGTCAGAGAGGAAGAAGAATAAACGGCACCAGGATCACGGCGGGATTTACGGTCGGGGATGCAGACGTAAATGTCCTGAATTAGGAGGTTCAGTCTCTCTGTGTTGGTTAATCTGTGGTTTATTTGTGCGGCTGCTGTAATTAGCAGGATCAGGGCTGGAGGTTCAACGCTCGGCCTGATGGGAAAGAGCTGGTGCAGCGTTTCCTGGACGTGGTCCTAGGAACCGCTGTCAGAGGAATGAATGCACAACACCGGCTCCTGCAGCGTGGAAGTGAGAGGGGCAGAGTAACGGCCCGGTCAGGGTAACGGCCCGGTCAGGGTAACGGCCCGGTCAGGGTAACGGTCAGGATAACGGCCCGGTCAGGGTAACGGCCCGGTCAGGGTAACGGCCCGGTCAGGGCAACGGGTCAGGGTAACGGCCTAGTCAGGGTGACGGCCCGGTCAGGGTAACGGCCCGGTCAGGGTAACGGAACATTTGAGAACATTTGGGAACATTTGGGAACATTTGAGAACATTTGAGAACATTTGGGAACATTTGGGATCATTTGGGAACATTTGGGAACATTTGAGAACATTTGAGAACATTTGGGAACATTTGAGAACATTTGGGAACATTTGGGAACATTTGAGAACATTTGGGAACATTTGGGAACATTTGGGAACATTTGCGAACATTTGGGAACATTTGCGAACATTTGAGAACATTTGGGAACATTTGGGAACATTTGGGAACATTTGCGAACATTTGGGAACATTTGGGAACATTTGATAACATTTGGGAACATTTGGGAACATTTGGGAACATTTGAGAACATTTGGGAACATTTGCGAACATTTGGGAACATTTGCGAACATTTGGGATCATTTGAGAACATTTGGGAACATTTGGGGACATTTGGGAACATTTGGGATCATTTGAGAACATTTGGGAACATTTGAGATTATTTGGGAACATTTGAGAGCATTTGAGAACATTTGGGAACATTTGGGAACATTTGGGAACATTTGAGAGCATTTGGGAACATTTGGGAACATTTGGGATCATTTGAGAACATTTGGGAACATTTGAGAACATTTGGGAACATTTGGGGACATTTGGGAACATTTGGGATCATTTGAGAGCATTTGGGAACATTTGGGAACATTTGGGAACATTTGGGAACATTTGGGATCATTTGAGAGCATTTGGGAACATTTGGGAACATTTGGGAACATTTGGGATCATTTGAGAGCATTTGGGAACATTTGGGAACATTTGGGATCATTTGAGAGCATTTGGGAACATTTGGGAACATTTGGGAACATTTGGGAACATTTGGGAACATTTGGGAACATTTGCGAACATTTGGGAACATTTGGGAACATTTGATAACATTTGGGAACATTTGGGAACATTTGAGAACATTTGGGAACATTTGGGGACATTTGGGAACATTTGGGAACATTTGCGAACATTTGGGAACATTTGCGAACATTTGGGATCATTTGAGAACATTTGGGAACATTTGGGGACATTTGGGAACATTTGGGATCATTTGAGAACATTTGGGAACATTTGAGATTATTTGGGAACATTTGAGAGCATTTGAGAACATTTGGGAACATTTGGGAACATTTGGGAACATTTGAGAGCATTTGGGAACATTTGGGAACATTTGGGATCATTTGAGAACATTTGGGAACATTTGAGAACATTTGGGAACATTTGGGGACATTTGGGAACATTTGGGATCATTTGAGAGCATTTGGGAACATTTGGGAACATTTGGGAACATTTGGGAACATTTGGGATCATTTGAGAGCATTTGGGAACATTTGGGAACATTTGGGAACATTTGGGAACATTTGGGATCATTTGAGAACATTTGGGAACATTTGGGAACATTTGGGAACATTTGGGATCATTTGAGAGCATTTGGGAACATTTGGGAACATTTGGGAACATTTGGGATCATTTGAGAACATTTGGGAACATTTGGGAACATTTGAGAACATTTGGGATCATTTGCAGGCCAGAACGCAGCTCCCGAGGCTCCGGCCTGCAAACATGCACAAAAGAGAAAAAAGTGGGGCCGGCACAAGAAACTACAGGAACGATGGACAAAAACAATAGCTATGAGATATTTATAATAAATAAAAATGGAAATGGAGAAGAGAGGAAGGGAAGAGGAGAGGAGAAGAAGGGTGAGAGGCACCGCCCAGCGGATCATGTCCTCCCTGCAGCAGAGGCCTACAGCGTATCGGCTGAGAGAATCTCTTCTCCAGCTCTCCGTCCTTTCTTGAGTTTCCCTGGAAAGGGCCGGTCGTAGCGCCGCGGCGCTATCAGCGCTATCAGCTTATCAGCGCTATCTCCCGCTAGACGGGTCCGATTCTCATCGCCGTGACGACCGTCAGAGGTTTATTTTAGTGCTGAGATCAGCAGGCAGTCGTTCCCCGCGGGGGGGCTATACGCTAGCTGCTAGATGCTAATCAGCCGGGACGGTTATCTGATTCAGGGAGACGGAGCTTCCCCTGGTTTTCTCCGGGATGCCCGGGACGACCTGGAGGACGGGTGAACCCGGCACCGGTGACGGAGGATCGTCGGGGTCTCCAGGGCCGGGACGGGGACCATCCCGGTCTGGTCTGGTCCCCGTCCCCCCCATGATCAGACCCGTCTGGATGAAACCCTTCTCATCACGTAGCATCAGATAATCCGACGGCGCCCGATGCCCCGGGGGGGAGGAGCCTCGTTTAACGAGATATAAATTCGTTAAAGTTCCACGGAGCTGATGCAGCTGAACCTCGGACTGATAAACTGGAATAACCAACAGTTTCTGGTGATTTTATCACTTCAGCTCGGCGTCTCCCTGAACTGAAGAGACGGAGCTGGTGAAAGTTTAGACCGGACTCCCAGAATCCCCCGGGGCCCGACGGGCTCCAACACCTCTGCTGACCCCAAATAATCTCCCATGATGCCCTGCTCCCTCCCATCATGCCCTGCTCCTCCCTGGGCTGAATCAGGAGGATAATTGGCTCGTTGGTCCAGATGCCCCGACGGTCTGAGGGGGTAATTAGGGGGTAATTAGCCCCCCAACCCCCTTTAGTCTTCCATGTCTTTTAATTTGATCAAATTAACTTAAATGCAGGTGAAGGAATCAGTTCCAGTTCAGGAAAAACATGAAAATGAAGGCGATGCCAAGTATCGGCATGACCAGAATTACAATCGTCCAAAACGGCCCTAAGGGCAATGTTGCTAGCGTTTTGCTAACAAGCTAAAGTCCCCCTGCACCAGCGGGGGAACAGCATGACCTGCTCTGATGTGGAAAAGAAAATCCCCAAAAGATAAAACACGCCCGGAAAAACGAGGAAAAACATGAAAATGAAGGCGATATAATAGTATCTAGAAAAGGTTTCCCTTTTCTTCTTCTTCTTATTCCGCACGCTTTTTTTCGTGCATTCACTTTATCGTAGAAGCCGGTAGTGTCCGAATTCGGAAACGCCTCCTGTCTCCGGTCCACTTCCCGTCTCCCGTCCACTTCCTGTCTCCGGTCCACTTCCCCTAAAATATCCGGGTATTTTTCGCACACTGCAGATTTCCTTCTGTTCACATACAGCATACTACTTACTACACTTTGGCCAAATCAGTGTATACTTGTAGTACAGTATGCAAATTCGTAAAACGGCCAGGAAGTGGACCAGAGACAGGAAGTGGTCCAGGATTCTGGTCCAGGATGCTGGTCCAGGATTCTGGTCCAGGATTCAGGACCAGGACCAGGACCAGGACCAGGTCCAGGTCTAATCTTCTCCATCTTCCTCTCTAAACTCCGGTGTTCCAGCAGCGTCTCCGTTCCTCCGTTCCTCGGATCAGAGAGTGGGAGAGAGAGACGTTTCACCGCCGATAATTGGATTCCACACTTGCTCAAATGAAAACAGATAATTTCATGGCTAATGGGCTTAATTTCAGGAAATAATTCCCCAGATTTCCACAGTTTGCTGCTCTGCATATGATTTCTGGGAGAAAACACGGAAAAAACACTTCTGGTGAAGCTGCAGCTGAAACAGGACTAGTTACTGAAACCAGGACTAGTAGCTGAAACCAGGACTAGTAACTGAAACCAGGACTAGTTACTGAAACCAGGACTAGTAGCTGAAACCAGGACTAGTAACTGAAACCAGGACTAGTAACTGAAACCAGGACTAGTTACTGAAACCAGGACTAGTAACTGAAACCAGGACTAGTTACTGAAACCAGGACTAGTAACTGAAACCAGGACTAGTGGAACTGAAACCAGGACTAGTAACTGAAACCAGGACTAGTAACTGAAACCAGGACTAGTAGAACTGAAACCAGGACTAGTAACTGAAACCAGGACTAGTAGAACTGAAACCAGGACTAGTAACTGAAACCAGGACTAGTAACTGAAACCAGGACTAGTAACTGAAACCAGGACTAGTTACTGAAACCAGGACTAGTAGAACTGAAACCAGGACTAGTAACTGAAACCAGGACTAGTAACTGAAACCAGGACTAGTAACTGAAACCAGGACTAGTAACTGAAACCAGGACTAGTAGAACTGAAACCAGGACTAGTGGAACTGAAACCAGGACTAGTAGAACTGAAACCAGGACTAGTGGAACTGAAACCAGGACTAGTGGAACTGAAACCAGGACTAGTAGAACTGAAACCAGGACTAGTGGAACTGAAACCAGGACTAGTAACTGAAACCAGGACTAGTAACTGAAACCAGGACTAGTAACTTAAACCAGGACTAGTAGAACTGAAACCAGGACTAGTAACTGAAACCAGGACTAGTAGAACTGAAACCAGGACTAGTAGAATACTAGTAGACTAGTAGAACATCGCTCCTGTAGTTTCTTGTGCTGGCCCCCCCTTTTCTTCTCTTTTTTCTCTTTTGTCCATGTTGCAGCATCCTCTGCCAGTGGCGAAGAGCATCTCTGAATGCACAACACCGGATCCTGCAGCGTGGGAGTGAGAGGGGCAGGGTAACGCCCCGGTCAGGGTAACGGCCCGGGCAGGGTGACGGCCCGGTCAGGGTAACGGCCCGGGCAGGCGCGGGAGAGATTTGTCCGTCATGACTCTTCTCCCTGGCCCTGCCCCTTCTCAACCTTTCCCCGACCCTGCACCCCAACCTGGGACTTGATGATTGGGCCGGAGCTTCGGGAGCTGCATGCTGGTCTGTGTTCTCCACCCCCGGTCATCTCGTTGCTGCTTCCACCTGCCTGCGGTCCCCACCCCCGGTCATCCCGTTGCTGCTTCCACCTGCCTGCGGCGTATGCACAAAATTTAATGTAATCAAACTTTTCTTCAAAAAAATCTCACTTTGTTTTCGCACTGCCGTTACTTAGCTCCGCCCCTTCTTCTGATTGGTTGATAAGTTATAGTCCAATAACTTTTGAATGGTTTGGCATACAGAGTCATGGGTGGTGTCATTGGACTCTGTATTGAGTCCTTGACCTTCATTGGTGCAAATTAGCCCGGCCCCTTCTTCTGATTGGTTGTCCCTATTTTCTGCTATAACTTTTGAATGGTTTGACATAGAGAATCTTGTGTGGGGTCATCGGACTTAGTTTTGAGTCCTTCACCTCTATTGCTTACAAAATGAAGCAATGTACACAAATGGGCAGCAGCCCGCCGTGGCACTCTCGAAATTTCTTCAAGGAAATTGTCTAGTTAGTGCCACGGCTGCGCCACGTGGCACTCCTCCTCCATAGCTATGCAATAGCAATGGAGGGAGGAGGAGGATAGCAAAGGAGGAGTGCCTCGTGCGCAGCACGAGGCACTCTTATTATTGCTCAGGCTTCTTTATTTATTCTTCGGTATAAACTTCGGCGCATAACTAGTCCCGCAGCTTTGAGAAAACGCAAAAAGTAAAAACGTAGAAACGTGCGCCTTAAGTGGGAGTCGAGTGGTATGACTTTTATTAGCGATTGGCGTGCACGTTTTTGCGCAACGTGCACAAACGTGCGCTTTTGGTGCCATCTGGAACGCATTGGGAGAACTTTGGGGCCTCACCACTCACACACAGGTACTCGAAAAATTCTGAACCGATTTAGAAAGTTGTAGGTCCTGAATTTAACTACAGTCCTGTGGATTTTCAGAGCGATGGCACAAATTTCCACATTTCCAAACTAATGGGGAGATTTTCCCATGTAAGTGAATGGGGCAGAATGCACGTAGAACTGTCATTCAAACTTCTGCTTCCACCTAACTGCGGTCTCCATCCCTGATCATCCCGTCGCTGCTTCCACCTGCCTGCGGGATGTATCGGGATGTCGTCTAGCGACGGTGGAAATCAATGAGGCGGAAAATAAACCTCAAACAAGGTCTTTACTAAACAAAGACAAAGCAAGTCAGATATTTGTAGAAACTGTCTTTAGTGTCTGTGAGAGCCTCTTGGAGAGAAACGAGGGATTGGAACCAGCAGTCGGTCAGAAACATTCTCTCAAAATAATGGCCAGGAGATTAATTGGTTAAATTAATTTGTTTCGTTCATTATTTATTAGTGTTTTTTTTTTTTCTCAATATCTTTTTATTTCACAAAAGAAAGGCAATCCAAAACATCCTTAATGACAGTAGGTCTTACAATTTTCTTTTGTGCACATATGCCAAATCTCGCCTACTAATAAATAAACTGGGGAAAAAATAAAAAAATATGGAAAATAACATCAGTAAGTAACAGTAGGGGCATCAAAACCTGAATACCTACAGATACATATGATACATAAAGTAATTGACAGCAGTAAAACAGCAATCAGCTACAATGAAGTTCTCTAAACCAGAGAATAATAGGAACCAAAATTCTTGAAAAAGATGGCCTTGGTTATATTTTTCCAATGTTAGCTTTTCTAACGGTAGAAATGCTGTGATTTGGTCTATGAAAGTCTTATAAGATGGAGGGGAATCGTTCTTCCAAAATAAAAGTATACATTAGTGTTTGAGCCGCTCACATTCTCTCGTTGCTAAAACCTCCATCACATAATCCACGCGTGCGTGAAAGGCGAAAAGGAGTACGATGACGACAATGATGGATTTAGAATAGAATAGAATAGAATAGAATAGAATAGAAGACTTTATTTATCTCCAAGAGGAGAAATTCAATCGTGCAGCAGCCAAAACACACACACGCTTTATACAAAAAATGTAAAATAGAAATAACCAATAAATAGTTAAATAATAAAAAAGAGCAATATAAAAAGTAGAAAAAGAGTATGTACGAGAGAAAAAAGAAGGAAAAATAGTAAACACCAAAAAACGGCCACGGTGGCTACAGTTGCTTATTATAGAGAGAGAGATTTACATCTAACTTTCAGTCAGGTTTCCTATGAACTGTCAATCATCCATCAAGCTCCAAAATTATCATGTTAACATTAAATCATAGATTTGTCCAGGACGTTTCTCTTCATCTCTATTATTGTGTGTTATTGTGTGAAGGAGATGTGTTATTACGGTAATGCTGATGTTACTGTTGCTGCTTCATGTTGTTTCTGTTTTCATTTGTAGCAATTGTCTGTTGTTGAGCTTATGTTAACCTGTGTGTTTATGTATTTTAGCTTAGTTTTTTACCTCTTAATCTCTGTTCTGATATAGCCTTTTTATTCGGAAATGTTTTATTGATTGTATCCAATAATTTTTTCTTTTAGGTTGACTATTTTACACCAGTCCAGGGACAGCGGATGCAAAATAGCCTTTTTGGCTAATTCTGGCACATTTTACATTGGTTTAAATGTGTTATTAATGTGCATTGTCCCTGATAACTAAACCTTTGAAAATATTTGTAAATGTTTTGTAAATATTATCAATTTTTTTTTGGTGTTTACTGTTTTTTTCTCTCTTGTACATAGTCTTTTTCTACTTTTTATATTGCTCTTTTTATTATTTAACTATTTATTGGTTATTTTTATTTTACATTTTTTGTATAAACCGTTGAGCGTGTGTGTGTTTTGGCTGCACGACTGAATTTCTCCTCTGGGAGATCAATAAAGTCTTCTATTCTATTCTATTCTATTCTATTCTATTCTATTAAATAAAAATAATAAATAAATTGTGCAGCATGAATTCTCAGAGTTTAGCGGGAGCTGAACAGAGACGAGGGCGGTAATGGTCAGAAATGCAGCGGGCTGATAAAACCAGTCCCGCGCAGGAATCTACTCCGCGGCTGGTCCTCCGTCGGGGGCGGGTTAGGGGGGCAGAGAAAAGCCCAGTAATGAGATGCTAATGCCGCCGGCGGAGACATCGGAAACGGAGGGCGACTAAAGCCTCCACGAAGCTCATAAAAAGAGATTTGGAGGAATGAAGTCAAAGTTTGGGGGTCGGGGGGGATAAAGGTGTAATTTTGGAGTTTGAGGCCTGCTGGGAAATCTGGCTGCTTTTTTAGGACTAGCTTACGCGGCGGCGGCGGCGCTAAGACGGCGGCAGGTGAGCCCGACATCACGGATTACAGGTGATATGAATCCTCGTACCGGTAACCAAAACTGGAGACTGAGAGGGGATTGGATTCAGAACTTCAGAGTAAAAACTCAAACAGATTGGAGATGGTTTAATAAATGTTTCCAGATGAATGTGCAGGAAGAGGCTTCTCTAAGACACTGCTGATGTTATTTCCTTCTGGCGTTGACCCTGTGGGAACAGAATCAGAATCAGAATCAAATGGGACAGAAGCAGAAATCACTTTGTCAGGGAACAAGTGGATTTTAATTAATGGTCCGTCCAGAGGCCGCGCTGGTTCTTCTTCTTCCAGAACCACTTCAGGGTCTCCGAGCCTCGGCTGCCAACACGGAACAGACGCTGCCAATCCCACAATGCACTTGGCCCGTCCAGGGGTGGGGGGATTCAGGGGGAGGTTTGGTGGGGGTTTGGAGGGGGGCACTCATCAGGGCCGGAGCTGCCAAGTCTGCTGCTGCTGCCAAGAGCTGGTGTGTCGAGGCCGGTGGAGGGAACTGTTCCAGGGGTTCCCGGGTGGTTTACGGGGGGTTCCCGGGGGTCCCCCATGTGTTAACGGGCCCTCAGACCCTCCAGGATCAAGAGGGGGGGGTTTTTACGGCCCTGTAACGATCCAGGGGGTCCAGGTTAATCACAGATACTAATCACTCATGTACCGATGATTCCCCCACTGATGAGAGAACCACGGAGGGGGGAACACCGGACCGTAGTGAGTACCGGGAACCCTCCAGATACTGGGAACAGTTCTGGGAATAGTTCTGGACGGGTCCAGTCCAGGATCCAGACCCAGCATGGGGTTTTATGAGGCGGACCGGGCTCCGCTGCTGGAACAGCAAGAGAGGGTGAGGGATTCATCATCACGTCTTTATCTGACCGGAGTGTTGTAGCTCAGCTCTCGGACCGGCTCTCGTCCTCCTGCAGGCGTGAACATCTGCCCTCGGCCTCGTTCCTCGGCCGTAACAACCTGCTCAGAGAAAAGAGGCGGCCCGACTCCGTCCTGTCAGGACGACGTTGGGACGAGAGCTGGACAGGAAGTTGATGAGCTCCTCCGCCTGCTGCGTTAGGGTTCGTGCGTGCGTTTTTTTCGTGCATGCGTGCATGCGTGCGTGCGTGCGTTCGTGCATGCGTGCGTGCGTGCGTTCGTGCATGCGTGCGTGCGTGCGTTCGTGCATGCGTGCGAGCGTGCGTTCGTGGGTACGTGCGTGCGTTTTTTCGTGCGAGCGTGCATACGTGCGTGAGTTTTTCGTGCGTGCATGCGTGTGTGTGTGCGTCGGTGCGTGCTTGCGTGCGCGCGTGCGAGCGTGCATACGTGCGTGAGTTTTTTCGTGCGTGCATGCATGTGTGCGTGCGTGGGTGCGTGCGTACGTGCATGCGTTTTTTCGTGCGTGCATGCGTGTGTGTGTGCGTGGGTGGGTGCGTGCGTACGTGCATGCGTTTTTCCCTGCGTGCGTGCGTACGTTCTTTCGTGCATACGTGCTTTTTTTCGTGCGTTTTTTCGTGCGTTTTTTCATGCGTGCGCATATATACGCAACTTGACCTGGAGTGTGGTGTTCCTTTAGATCTGTTCTGGTTACAGAGTTGAGTTGAGTGTCCAACTTGTGATCGTAACAGACAAACAGAAACTTCTGAGTCTGAAGCGGTGGAGGATCTGTGTGTTTAGCAGCAGAAAGTCGGCGGGTAAAAGCTTGTCAGAGACGGCGACCCCGAACCCTCGGCTCCTGGAGCTCTGGCTTCGTCCGCCGGCACGTACGAGCGTCCGCCGGCGCCGTCGTGGCCCCGACAGCCGGGCGTCGTCGCCCCGACAGCCTGGCGTCGAGCAGCTGCCTCGGCCGGCGGGAACCTTGACCCTCCGGGTCGAGTTTAGCAGCCGTTTCTAAAGCCTGACATCTGCCGCCGGCTGCTCGCCGTCAGGCCACCAAGGAAACGGAGCGGCGGTCTGACCCCGCCCTCTGACCCCGCCCCCTCACCGCGGGGAGGCTGACGCCTCCCAACAGCAGTCACTGGTTTCCACGGCGATGGCCAGAGGAGGAGGAAGAGGAAGAGGAGGAAGAGGAGGGTGTGAAGAGAGGACAAGAGCTCAGGAAGAGGAAGATGTGAAAACGTCAACAGGTGTCTGTCGGAGACGGAGAGACGACACCTGAAGAAGAATCAGCTGGTTGTCACCGGACGTCCAAACCAACAACGACGTCATGCTAGCCAATCAGAATCCTGGAAAAAAACATCAACAAATGACACGAGTAACTTCCAGTTACTTCCAAGATGAACCAGAGTCTTTGGTTTGGAGTGACAGAGAAGTGGAGTTACTTCTCAACATTTCGACTTTTTTCTCAAAATTTTGACTTTCCTGGAATCCTGGAAAAAAAACATCAACAAATGACACCAGTAACTTCCAGTTACTTCCAAGATGAACCAGAGTCTTTGGTTTGGACCAGCCCCCGAATCTCGCTCTCAGCAGCGCCGGTTTCCCCCAGTGTCCAGCCGCGGTACTGCAACAGAAAATCCCATAGGGCCCAGAAAGCTTTTTTCCCATAGACCGCAATAGTAAAAGATCGTCCTCTAAAACTGTTCACAGGAACCTCCAGCTGTAATCACCGGCAATTACTAATCTTTGTATTCTATATTTTTAAGTCATGGACTTTATATCCGTCAAAAATGTTTTATAACGGCCAGAAAAGTCAAAGAAAAGTCTCTTTCTGGGCGTGACGTCACAGCCGTGTCGGTGCCATTGAGGTTGCCCCGGGGCATGATGGGAGGCCCCAGAGCATCATGGGAGGTGACTCAAATGCACATGCTCTATGGGCCCGTTAACACGGAAGTAAACCCAGAAGTCAGGAACTCATTTCAGCGTATGCGCTGGTGAACAACTTCCATTGAAATGAATGGGCGGCCATGTTCGATGTCCCATCCAGTTAATATTATAGATCCATGGTCCTCTCCATCTCCATTTCCTCTGGAGGATTTCTGTCCTAGCTGCTTCTAGTTGGTTTATTGCCACAGGTCTTCAGTAACACCAACACAAGTTGATGAACGTCTGGATCTCGTTGGTGTCGGTGGTTTCTCCAACGTCTCGGCTCCGTGTAGCAGAATCCATTTGACATTGCCGTTGAAGATTTTGGTTTTCCTGGAGACATTTGAGTGCCGGATGTTCCTGAGCTGTAGAAAAGCGGCTCTTGCTTTTTCCTATTCTGCATCAGCGTCGTGCTGCTCCTGTCCCCAAACCCCCGGGAACAATATGTATGAAAATGAGCCGCGGCGACGGAAATCCTCGGCGCTCCGAGAGAGTTTAGCAGCACGAGCCGCCGCCGCTCCGCTGATGAGGAGCTTATCCGGGTTTGGGGGCCGATAGACTGCCGGGCCGCCGACGCAGAGCCCCGTTAACGGCTTCCCGGTGCCGTTGTCATGGTTACCGGTAACTTAAATCTACCAGGAATCTCCAGAAACCTGCTGAATTAACCGTCACAAAGACGCCCCCCCCCTAACGGGATACTGGTGGAAAAAACTCTACTGCCCTTATTTTTTAACAACTTGTGCTTTTTATTATTTTACCTCTTTTTTCTCATCATTTTATTTCATTTTCTTTGTTATTTTAGACCCCGTCCACACGTAGCCGGGTATTTTTAAAACCGAATATTTCCCCCCTCCGTTTATAAAAAAATGTGCATCCACATTACATCGTTTTAAAAAAAAACCCCTTCCACACATAACCGAAGATCTGCGTTTTCGACCACATTCATAAGCATTCAAACCTGTAGATCATCTGCAGCTCCCGGGGAAGCTGCGCCTCCGCGTCTCCTTCTCCCCCCCGTGTCCCATCACGGAGCTGCCGCGTTATCGACGCAGCCCTACGCCGTAGGGTACGCCGTAGGGCTGTGCGTCGCCGCGTACCCTACGGCGTAGGCTCTGTGTCGGTGTAGCAGTAAGTGGTGATCAAGACCAGAGAGCATTTATTTAATAAATAGAGAACAGATGCTGGATCATCTGTAGTTCTATAGTAAACAAAAGGCGCACGTCAGAGCAGATTTGTTGTTGTTTTGGCGCATAATGTGACGTTCGAAAACACAAATCTCCGGTTGTGTGTGTCTACACGCATCTACATAAACAGAGTTTTCAAAAATCTTCACTTTGCCCGGAGTTTTTTTAAACCTTCGTTTATTTGCGTTTTCATGTGGATGACAGGTCCAAACGTAGGAAAATATCTCCGGTTTAGCAGATATCCGGCTACGTGTGGACGGGGTCTTAGCGTACTCTTAAATTAAATTATTTTTGAAAACCGCGCAGAGTGATGGATCAGCCCTGAATGCAGCGTTGTGACGTGGAATTGTCAAATAGTTTTAATTCACCGCACGAATCGGCACAGATTACTTTTGTAATCCTGTATTTGACCCGGCCTTTGTACGTTTTGACCGTGTAGAAACGTAATTCTTGCCAGTTGTGTAAAATAAGACCTGGAAACAGGCATTGTGACATAGAATTGTCCTGTTTTTTTTTTATTTTTTTATTTTTTTATTTAATTTAATTTAATTTAATTTTTTTTAAATATTTTTTCTATATTTTTTATTTATTTATTTATTTTTTTTACAGATTACTTTTCTAATACTGTATTGACCCGGCCTTTCTTATAGAAACGTAATTATTACCATTGTCAGAATGAGATGAACCTGCTGGATCTACTGCCCTTACTGACTAACAAATGGTGATTTTTTGAATTATTTTACTTCTTTTCTTATCATTTTATTTCATTTTATATGTTATTTGTGTTTTAATTGTGTCTTGCCGCTTTTAATGTTGATGTAAAGCACTTTGAATGAGCTTGTGTTGGATTATGCTGTACAGATAAACTTGCTTTGCCTAAAATGGGGGTTCTAACATCATTAATTAGCTATCAAAGCCGTCCTTATGACCCCTGACCCCCCAGACGGGGGACGGGGGACGAGCTGTGGAGAACGATGAAAGAGGGAATAAGAAGCGGGACGAAGGGCTCGGTGGCGGCTTTACTGGATCTGAGCAAATCCCTGAGACATGGAGGGGAATGTAGCGGCGGCGGCTGAGGAGCTTACGTTAGCTTACGTTAGCGCGCCCTCGTTGAGACGCACATTACGGCCCCCGGACCAGCTCGTCCTCACTGGTTGTAAACTCAACTGTGGTCTAAACCTGGGATAAACGTGCAGTTCAGTCCGCGTACGCATCACGGCCGCCACGCGTATCATGCGTTCATTTGACGCGTCGACGTTCTTAAAAAGACACTGAACGCGCAGCGACCTGCAGTTCCGACAGGTCGCTGCCGCCGTTTCCTTTGCCGAGATCGAACCAAAGCAACGTTATAATCTCCTACATCGTCCAATGTTGTCATGTAAATGTTTGTTGTTCTAATCTGCTACTGCTGCTACTACCGCTAATACTGCTAATACTGCTAATACTGCTGCTACTACTGCTAATACTGCTAATACTGCTAGTAATACTGCTAATACTGCTGCTACTACTGCGAATACTGCTGCTACTACTGCTACTACTGCTAATACTGCTAATACTACTGCTAATACTGCCGCTACTACTGCTAATACTGCTAATACTGTTGCTACTACTGCTAATACTGCTAATACTGCTACTACTGCTAATACTGCTGCTACTACTGCTAATGCTGCTACTACTACTGCTAATACTGCTAATACTGCTGCTACTACTGCTAATACTGCTAATACTGCTACTACTACTGCTAATAATGCCGCTACTACTGCTAATACTGCCACTACTACTGCTAATACTGCTGCTACTACTGCGAATACTGCTGCTACTACTGCTACTACTGCTAATACTGCTACTACTACTGCTAATACTGCCGCTACTACTGCTAATACTGCTAATACTGTTGCTACTACTGCTAATACTGCTGCTACTACTGCTACTACTGCTAATACTGCTACTTCTACTGCTAATACTGCCGCTACTACTGCTAATACTGCTGCTACTACTGCTAATACTGCTAATACTGCTAGTAATACTGCTAATACTACTGCTACTACTGCTAATACTGCTAGTACTACTGCTAATACTGCTATTAATACTGCTAATACTGCTGCTACTACCGCTAATACTGCTAATACTGCTGCTACTACTGCTAATACTGCTAATACTGCTGCTACTACTGCTAATACTGCTGCTACAACTGTGAATACTGCTGCTACTACTGCTAATACTGCTGCTACTACTGCTAATACTGCTAATACTGCTAGTAATACTGCTAATACTACTGCTACTACTGCTAATACTGCTAATACTGCTAATACTGCTGCTACTACTGCTAATACTGCTAATACTGCTAGTAATACTGCTAATACTGCTGCTACTACTGCGAATACTGCTGCTACTACTGCTACTACTGCTAATACTGCTAATACTACTGCTAATACTGCCGCTACTACTGCTAATACTGCTAATACTGTTGCTACTACTGCTAATACTGCTAATACTGCTACTACTGCTAATACTGCTGCTACTACTGCTAATACCTCTACTACTACTGCTAATACTGCTAATACTGCTGCTACTACTGCTAATACTGCTAATACTGCTACTACTACTGCTAATAATGCCGCTACTACTGCTAATACTGCCACTACTACTGCTAATACTGCTGCTACTACTGCTACTACTGCTAATACTGCTACTACTACTGCTAATACTGCCGCTACTACTGCTAATACTGCTAATACTGTTGCTACTACTGCTAATACTGCTGCTACTACTGCTACTACTGCTAATACTGCTACTTCTACTGCTAATACTGCCGCTACTACTGCTAATACTGCTGCTACTACTGCTAATACTGCTAATACTGCTAGTAATACTGCTAATACTACTGCTACTACTGCTAATACTGCTAGTACTACTGCTAATACTACTATTAATACTGCTAATACTGCTGCTACTACCGCTAATACTGCTAATACTGCTGCTACTACTGCTAATACTGCTAATACTGCTGCTACTACTGCTAATACTGCTGCTACAACTGTGAATACTGCTGCTACTACTGCTAATACTGCTGCTACTACTGCTAATACTGCTAATACTGCTAGTAATACTGCTAATACTACTGCTACTACTGCTAATACTGCTATTACTACTGCTAATACTGCCGCTACTACTGCTAATACTGCTAGTACTGCTGCTACTACTGCTAATACTGCTGCTACTACTGCTAATACTGCTGCTACTACTGCTAATACTGCTACTACTGCTAATACTGCTACTACTACTGCTAATACTGCCGCTACTAATGCTAATACTGCTAATACAGCTGCTACTACTGCTAATACTGCTAATACTGCTGCTACTACTGCTAATACTGCTAGTACTACTGCTAATACTGCTATTAATACTGCTAATACTGCTGCTACTACCGCTAATACTGCTAATACTGCTGATACTGCTGCTACTACTGCTAATACTGCTGCTACTACTGCTAATACTGCTGCTGCTACTGCTAATACTGCTAATACTGCTAATACTGCCAGTAATACTGCTAATACTGCTGCTACAACTGTGAATACTGCTGCTACTACTGCTAATACTGCTGCTACTACTGCTAATACTGCTAATACTGCTAGTAATACTGCTAATACTACTGCTACTACTGCTAATACTGCTATTACTACTGCTAATACTGCCGCTACTACTGCTAATACTGCTAGTACTGCTGCTACTACTGCTAATACTGCTACTACTGCTAATACTGCTACTACTACTGCTAATACTGCCGCTACTAATGCTAATACTGCTAATACAGCTGCTACTACTGCTAATACTGCTGCTACTACTGCTAATACTGCTGCTACTACTGCTAATACTGCTGCTACTACTGCTAATACTGCTAATAATGCTAGTAATACTGCTGCTACTACTGCTAATACTGCTAATAATGCTAGTAATACTGCTAATACTACTGCTACTACTGCTAATATTGCTACTACAACTGCTAATACTGCCGCTACTACTGCTAATACTGCTAATACTGCCGCTACTACTGCTAATACTGCTGCTACTACTGCTAATACTGCTGCTACTACCGTTAATACTGCTGCTACTACTGCTAATACTGCTGCTACTACCGCTAATATTGCTAATTCTGCTAATACTGCTAATACTGCTAATACTGCTAGTAATACTGCTAATACTACTGCTACTACTGCTAATACTACTGCTACTACCGCTAATACTGCTAATACTGCTAGTAATACTGCTAATACTGCTAGTAATACTGCTAATACTACTGCTACTACTGCTAATACTACTGCTACTACCGCTAATACTGCTAATACTGCTAGTAATACTGCTAATACTGCTGCTATTACCGCTAATACTGCTACTACTGCTAATACTGCTGCTACTACTGCTAATACTGCTGCTACTACTGCTACTACTGCTACTACTAAATATTTAATCACTTTTCCAACTGTTGCTCTGCTTACTGCCCCCTATCGGTCACCACCGGTACTACGCTCTCCTCACGTACGACGGGAGCGACGTTGCGGTTGGTGGCGGATGAGAACGGACGAGAACGGAAGCTCCAACAGCAAGCCAAACCTGCAGGGGGCAGTGTAACGAGAAGATAAAGTCATGTGATGAGGCATTGTGACACCGTGGCTGACCTGAAACTCCAGCTTCCTCCCCCTGCAGGGCCGACACCTTTGAACTGGTTTCAACAAACACTTGAACCACAGGAATGCCATATGGCGTAGTTTACAACTGAATGATATTCATGCCGAATGCCCGATTACGGCATTTGGCCACAGATCACATCTGACTGTAAATTGTTTTTGTCTCACTTGGCTTGTTTATTCCTGCCTTTTGTGCTTTGAACTTACTGTATAAAAGTCATGATTCCAACCACTCTGGGTCAGCACACCAACCCAGACACGCTGTGTAGGTCTGCTCACCGCCGGCTACTGAATAAAACTCTCTACACCACAGACTAAAACTCTCTACACCACAGACTAAAACTCTCTACACCACAGACTAAAACTCTCTACACCACAGACTAAAACTCTCTACACCACAGCGGACTTCTGAACTGGACGTAAAGTTTATCTGGGGCTTAAAGAGCCAAGATGGGAACACGGGCAGCACCACGACTGACTAGTCCTGGTTCCAGGTCTGGTTCCAGGACTAGCCATTACCCAGAAGGCCTTGCACCGCTCAGCTGGACCACGACACGTCACCCGTTTCCAGCGGATTGACAAAATAATATCCCCCCTGGCTCTGCACCGGCGGAGGGAAATAAAAGCCCAGCGGCGGCGAGGACGTGGCCCCCCCCACCCACGGGCCCCCCCACCCAGGGGTGCCCCCCCTCTTTTTACCCCCCCCCCCCCTCTTTTTACCCCCCCACTCTCTTTTAATCAGAGAAAAGACTGACGTGTCCAATCACAACAAAACATCAGCTGCTAACCGTTTCCTCACAATCACTGTCAGCCAGAGAGACGGCCGTTCCTGGACATCAATCACCGCCTCGCGGCCGCTAACGCTTCATTATTTCATTACGCCACTGCCTTTATTTATTTAACAACTGAGGACTTTTTTATGCGGCTTAATCGCTCCTTTGTTGGCAATCATATTCTTCTGCTTGTTTGTATCTGTTGTTTTTTGGTTCTTTCATCCTTTTTTTGGGGGCGATAACTTTGTTCTGTCTCTGAGGAATCAAAGCCGAGGGAACGACGGCTAGTCCCGCCGCTAACGGCGCTAACCGCTAACGGGCCGGCGGGGAACCGCGCCGTTAGGATCAGTTAGGACTAGCTGGAACTTATTTTCATCTTCTTTCTCTCATCCTGGAACGTTTCTGTGTTTTCTCCCAGAAATCAAACGCAGAAACTGGAAATCTGGGAATTATTTCCTGAAATTAAGACCATTAGCCGTGAAATTATCTGCTTTCTACTAGTCCTGGTTTCAGTTACTAGTCCTGGTTTCAGTTACTAGTCCTGGTTTCAGTTACTAGTCCTGGTTTTAGTTACTAGTCCTGGTTTCAGTTACTAGTCCTGGTTTCAGTTACTAGTCCTGGTTTCAGGTCTACTAGTCCTGGTTTCAGTTTTACTAGTCCTGGTTTCAGTTCTACTAGTCCTGGTTTCAGTTACTAGTCCTGGTTTCAGTTACTAGTCCTGGTTTCAGTTACTAGTCCTGGTTTCAGTTACTAGTCCTGGTTTCAGTAACTAGTCCTGGTTTCAGTTACTAGTCCTGGTTTCAGTTACTAGTCCTCTAGTTACTAGTCCTGCTGGTGACGACAGGAACAGGAAGTTTCCGTCTCTGGGCGGCCAGAGAGACGGAGGAGCCGAAGAACAAAAGGTGGCAGGAGACATTAGCATTAGCATGGCGCTCAATTATACATTAGCGAACATCGCTAACAATCTGTTCATATCAGTTTAATTGGGTTTTAATTCTTCCTGTGATCTCGTTTCTAATTAACAGCAGCGGCTGGCGCTGAAGAGGAAGCAGGAAACACCTTTGATCCGGGAGTATGGACCCCTGGGGGGGGGGGCATCAGTCACCTCAATGCAGGGCCGTGACAGGCCGGGGGACCTGTCGGTGGGAGGGGGGGGGGGGGGGGGGGGGGGTGTGTGGAGGCTGCCATGTCTGTGTGAATGTGTGATTTAGATTTAGATTTAGATTTAGATTTATTTCTCCTGTGGTCCTGGGGGGGCACTGTCGTGGGGGCGGGTGCGCCTGCCCGCGTCGGCGGCTGGGGCGGCTCTGTCTCTCCGGGCAGGCTGGCCCCTCGCTGGGTGGGGGTCGTTGGCCTCAAGGCTGGGGGCCTCCTGGCCACATGTCCGGCCCGGACCGGGTGGGGGTCGTTGGCCACACATAGCCATACAGACATATACACACACCCACATTTGGATTTATTTGCACAGAAGAAAAGAAAAAAATACAATGGAATGCGTTTAGAGAAAATTAGGTATCAGGGCCAGGCAGGAGAAAAGTATTTGGGAGGGGAAGATTTTTCTCTCATTATGCACATCGAGAAAAAAGTCAAAATGTCGAGAAAAAAGTCAAAATGTCAAGATTAATGTTGAAATACAATTTCAAGAATAAAGTCGAAATTTCAACTTTTTTCGCGAAGTGCATAATGAAAAAAAATCTTCCTCGTCTAAAATATTATTTTTATTTTTCTCCTGCCTGGCCCTAATACTTCTAATAAATACTAATACTAATAAACCAGCCACTTACTTCGGAATTAAGTTTAATTCTGAATGGCCATTTTCATTTGGATTTAGGTGTTTACTTGGTCATTTTTTACTCTTTTTAAATCAGATTTAACTTTAATTCTGAATTAAAGAGGAATTAAACTTCCCATGTAAAGGCATTCATTAGTCGGTGTGTGTCGGTTCCTGGTTCCTCGTCCTCGTCGGGGTTGGAGGATCAACGGCCCCCAGATGGTGGTTAACACTCCTGCCTGGGGGGTCGTTGGCCTGGGGGGTCGTTGGCCTGGGGGGTCCCACTCCCGCCTCGCGCCTTCATTGATTAATTTCTCCCCTGATTGGTTGTGATTCCTGATAAATAAAACATGATGTGGGATCAGATGCAGATCAGCTCCGGGAGGCCGAGGAGGCGCTGATTGCTTTCTCAAATCTGTTTATTTCCTGCCCGGCTGCCCTCGCTCTGGTGGGGGGCAGAGCAAGGCATGCTGGGAGTTCTACACTCTGGTGGGGGGGCAGAGCAAGGCATGCTGGGAGTTCTCCACTCTGGTCGGGGGGCCACAGGGAGGGCAATGCATGCTGGGAGTTCCCCATCAAATTATTTTTTATTTTATTTTTTTTTAATTTTATTCAACATTTCAAAATTACAAAATTCCTTTGAGGAAACATTAGTTTGCAACTGAAACATAAGTTCACAACACACAAGCGGATATGTAACTATACATTTTTTCCAAGATAAACTTCTAAAATTAAATAAAAAGAAAATAAATTAAATACATTAAAATAATCAAAATAAAATAATCACAGGGGTTGACATTTCAACAAAAGTGTTTAAGCGTAGTAAGATTGTATCTTAAAGAGCAAAACACTCTAACATGGTTTCACATAAATCATTTATAGACTGATTTTCTTTTGAAAGTACCTTTATAGATGTTATATAACTTTTTATTTAGTTTTTAAAACATACTATGGAGGAGTTCTCCATCACATTAGCATCACGTCTCATTCCTGGATGTCACTTCCACATCTGTGGGATGTTTTAAGTTCATCTAAAAAGAACTCAACGTTTGGATGTTTAACTCCTTCCAGGGGCGTTTCTTCTTCTTTTAGTTCTTCTACCGGGAGTATTTCTGGTCTTGTCTTTCCCTGCTGGTCCGGACTTGCATTCATGTTCACGTTCTGTTTTGTACCCGTTCTTGGTTAAATTTAAGAGAATAAATCTCAGTTTTTTGGAACTCCTGCTCTCCTGCATCTGGGTCCTCACTACAACCATTCCTAACACTATCGTGTCTTTATTTCTGGCTCCTCTGAAGTTTCTGAGTAACTAACGGCTGATTCAGCACCGCAGGAGCCCCGACTTGGAAATCCCTGTTTCTGTGGGGGAAAATGTTAATTTGTAACGAGACAGATTTACTAAATCTGGGAACCGGAGAGGAGGAAAGATTATTGACTTATTGAAGAAACTAAACAAAGCAGGTCTGTGGTAAAAATCATCTCAGGCAGGAATCGGCTGGCAGGGATTTAGATGATGGTCCGTCCTCACGTTCCAGCTGAACAGAAAAACCTTAAGATTCCTCTAAAGTTCCTGGTTCCATCAAATAAACCGTCTAACAGATTCCACTAACAGTTGAGCAGTAATTCCTCTTCTCTGTGATTTATCTGTAGCCTTCTCTTGATTTCCTTATGCAAAGTTTACACGTCCAGCTTGACATTATTACCTTGTTTAGCGCGGCCTCTTTGTTCAGAGTCAATTAAACGAAGCTGCTCCGATTTAGAAGCGGCAGAGACTGCACTTCACACGGGGAAAGGAGGGATTTCCAAAGCAAATAAAGCCGTTTACAAGTGCGAGGAATTTTAAAGACGACGCATAAATCTCCATCTCAATCTGAAATCTCTCCCTCTCAGAAACAGCAGAAACTCCAGCAGGAGAATCATTGGGAAAAAACTAAAACATCCAGCAGGAGAATCATCGGGAAAAAACTAAAACATCCAGCAGGAGAATCTTCGGGAAAAAACTAAAAAAAAATAGATAAACAGGATAATTTACAGCAGAGAGGAGAGATAAAACGAGAGAATCAGGTGGAGGAGAGATGGAGGGATGGATGGATGGAAGGATGGATGATGGATGGATGGATGGATGGATGGATGGATGGATGGTTGGATGGAAGGATGGATGGATGGATGGATGATGGATGGATGGATGGATGGATGGATGGATGGATGGATGGATGGATGGTTGGATGGAAGGAGGGATGGATGGAAGGATGGATGGAAGGATGGATGGATGATGGATGGATGATGGATGGATGATGGATGGATGGTTGGATGGAAGGATGGAAGGATGGATGGATGATGGATGGATGGATGGATGGATGGTTGGATGGATGATGGATGGATGGATGGATGGATGGATGAATGATGGATGGATGGATGGATGGATGGATGGATGGTTGGATGGAAGGATGGATGGATGATGGATGGATGATGGATGGATGATGATGGATGGTTGGATGGAAGGATGGATGGATGGATGGAAGGATGGATGGAAGGATGGATGGATTATGGATGGATGATGGATGATGGATGGATGATGGATGGATGGATGGATGGATGGATGGATGGATGGATGGATGATGATGGATGGTTGGATGGAAGGATGGATGGATGGATGGAAGGATGGATGGAAGGATGGATGGATTATGGATGGATGATGGATGATGGATGGATGATGGATGGATGGATGGATGGATGGATAGATGGATTTATCTGTAGCCACCATGTGGACCAGACTACAGGAGTGAGGTTAGCCACCATGTGGACCAGACTACAGGAGTGAGGTTAGCCACCATGTGGACCAGACGGACTACAGGAGTGAGGTTAGCCACCATGTGGACCAGACTACAGGAGTGAGGTTAGCCACCATGTGGACCAGACTACAGGAGTGAGGTTAGCCACCATGTGGACCAGACTACAGGAGTGAGGTTAGCCACCATGTGGACCAGACTACAGGAGTGAGGTTATCCACCATGTGGACCAGACTACAGGAGTGAGGTTAGCCACCATGTGGACCAGACTACAGGAGTGAGGTTAGCCACCATGTGGACCAGACGGACTACAGGAGTGAGGTTAGCCACCATGTGGACCAGACTACAGGAGTGAGGTTAGCCACCATGTGGACCAGACTACAGGAGTGAGGTTAGCCACCATGTGGACCAGACTACAGGAGTGAGGTTAGCCACCAGAGTGTGAAGCAAGTGCAGACACTGATGCATTCATATACAACACACCACCGTAATGTTAGCAGATACTTCCTTGTGGCGTTTCAACTTTATTCAGAGGCTGTAAATCTCCAACATTGTAGTGCATTATCAATTTGTCTACCTGTTACTGGGAAATCAGACCTCTTGGTCTTTCTGGGAACTTTTTTGATTGTTAAGGACTTGCAGATATTTCCTCACACTGGACGGATGCTTTAACTCCACATGACGTTTCAAATTTGAAGTTGACGAGGCAGACGCTCGGACTTGTTTTCTCAGCGCAGGTGGACATAATTTGCACAGAAAGGTTAGATTTCTACCGTCAGACTCTTTGGGAGACGATGTGTAAAATTCCCACAGATAATGATAAGGATCATCATCTGACGGCGCTCACGCTGCGTCTGCAACGTCTCTCTTCACCCGTCAAGGCTGATTTATGGTTCCGCGTTAAATCGACGGCGAAGACTACGGCGTAAGGTACGCGGCGACGCGAACCATACGGTCCGCACGCTGCGTACCCTACGCCGTAGGTTCCGCGTTGGTGTAACGCGGAACCATAAATCAGCCTACATTCGTAATTTTAAATGTGTGCGCCGCCCGCTGGTGAAATAAGAAGGATTATTCCTTAATGATTGGACCTAAACAGTGAAGCTGCAACTCACATAATCTGAACGGTTCAAATTCCAGTTCATGATCTGCAGAATGAACAAGTTCACGTTCAAGTTCTTTATGTGTAAATATGTTGCGTTCAGTTCAACGTTCTCACAGAAATGAACGTGTTTATTTGAACGCGTTCATGCACAACACTGGACTCTCCTCTCAGGTGTTTGGGGGAACTTCCTGTCGGCGGCGTCTCTATCTCTATCGTCTGACTCCCGTCAGCTTGAGAGTCTCGGCCTCGTCCTGGTGACGGCTGTCGGAGGGTTTTCTCATTATTACCCCCCCCGTAACCCCCCTCTATTACCCCCCCATATTATCCCCCCATATTACCCCCCCCCCCCCCCCCCCTAATCCTCCTGTTTGGAAGCACCTCTCCTCTCTGCCTTTGCTCTCCCTCCTCTATCTTCACCTCCACCTCCCTCTGTCCCTCTCTTCTCTCCCTTCTCTCTCTTCCCTCTCTCTCTTCTTTCCTTCTCTCCTTCTCTCTGTTCCCTCTCTTTCTTCTCTCCCTCTCTTCTCTCCATCAACCAGAATCCGACACTAAAGACTTTCACATCAATCAACTCAGAATCCATTTCCACACTTCAGGCCGCCGTCCGGCTCCTCTTCACTTCAGAGGAGGTGGAGAGTTTCAGAGTGGCCAAACGGGCCGGTGCCGGCCCTGGGCTGGACCGGATCAAACGGGCCGGTACCAGCCCTGAATCTGCCCCCCCGGCTGGTCCTGGTACCCTCAGTCACGGCTCGGAGGCGGCAGCCGCTCTTACAGTTCCTTCCTCTTAATTTCAAAGCTCTTTATTCAAATCAGGGCTGAGCAGGACGTGGCGGCGGCTAACGGGGGATCCTTATCCTCCCTGCAGTTGTCTTCAAAAATAATGCTGGGGGGGTGATGGGGGGTGTGGGGGGTGATGGGCGGCGCGTCATTTGAATAATACGCTGGACACTTTCAATCCCTGCCGACATGAGAGGGAAGGTTTTAAAGCTCACGGTGCAGGCGGTCAACAGACATGTTCTGAAGGAGGGGGGGGGGTAAAAATATTTAAAAATTGATACATCGCAATTCTCCCCGCCCTAATTCAATACGGATTAATCAAAGCCTCTGAATGATTCCCCTCCTGGCCAGTGGGGGCGCTGTGCGCAATATTTTCTTATGATTGGCGTTTTGTGGACGGTGGTGAGCGGAAAATCTTTCAGATCAGACGTTTGGACTCATTTTGAATTCCCATTTAAAGAAGGAACACGAGAAACTGACAAAAGTAGGTATATATATATATATATATATATATATATATATATATATATATATATATATATATATATATATATATATATTATATGTATATTTGTGTTGTGGAAATTGAAAGGACCAATAAACTAAAACTAAAACTATAAACTAAAACTAACTGATATACTAATCTATATGCTAACTAATATGCTACTGAGAATCGATAATGGAAACCAGAATGGTTAAGTTCTTCCCTGTGTTGGGTTGTGTTTGTGTTTGTGGACTTTAATACTTTAATTTCAGCTCTCCAACCCTTAAATTCCCTCCCAGGTGCAGCTTCGTCCTCCAAACCTCAGAAAGAAATATTCCTGGTTTCTCTGCAGATTCCCAGGGAGGAATATTAAAAAAGAATGACCAGAATTCCTTCTGACATGTAAAATAATATCAAACACAGCGGCGGGTTTTCTCTGCAGAGCCCGGATCGTCACTAATAGGTAATCAGATTACTCACTTTAACCACAAGTAGCCTCTCTTCTCCGCTCTGGGTTCCTCTGGAGGAAATTGCAGCGACTCCAGTCTGCACTCCTTCCTCTCCCTGAGCAACGATCAAAAAAAAGAGAGATTCATCACTGACACAGAAAACAATGAAATCTGCTTCTCCAGGACTATTTTTTATCTAAATATACACTAAAATACATTTAACTGACCAAGAGGGGAGCGCGCCGCGGCTTCCAATAAAGCAAGATAAAGCACTGCAAAGATACTTTGATTTGAGCGTCTTTGGAACTGAAAACAAAATGGACTCTTCTATAAATCATGATAATACCACGGCTGGGGAGGAAAAGAGGAGAAGAGGAGAAGAGGGGGGAAGTATAAGAGAGGGAAAGTAGGCCGATGGAAAAGTGAACTTCACTGTAACGTATGGAAGAAACAACTAAGAGGGGAAAAAGTAAAGGAAAAAGTAAGTGAACCACAAAACGTGATCTGATCTTCAGCTGAGGAGGAAACATGGATGGAGGATGTACGGTCCAGGAACAGGCACTTCACGTTCATGCGTTCATGTTCATGCATTCATGTTCATGCGTTCATGTTCATGTGTTCACGTTCATGTGTTCACGTTCATGCGTTCACGTTCATGCGTTCATGCGTTCATGTTCATGCGTTCACGTTCATGCGTTCATGTTCATGCATTCATGTTCATGCGTTCATGTTCATGCGTTCACGTTCATGCGTTCATGTCCATGTGTTCATGTTCTTGCGTTCACGTTCATGCGTTCATGTTCATGCATTCATGTTCATGCGTTCACATTCATGCATTCACGTTCATGTGTTAATGTTCATGTGTTCATGTGTTCATGTTCATGCATTCATGTTCATGCATTCATGTCCATGCGTTCATGTTCATGCGTTCACGTTCATGCATTCATGTTCATGCATTCATGTTCATGAGTTCATGTTCATGCGTTCATGTTCATGCATTAATGTTCATGCGTTCATGTTAATGCGTTCACGTTCATGCATTCATGTTCATGCATTCATGTTCATGCGTTCATGTTCATGCATTAATGTTCATGCGTTCATGTTCATGCGTTCACGTTCATGCATTCATGTTCATGCATTCACATTCATGCATTCATGTTCATGCATTCATGTTCATGCGTTCATGTTCATGCGTTCATGTTCATGCGTTCACGTTCATGCGTTCATGTTCATGCATTCATGTTCATGCGTTCATGTGCATGCGTTCATGTTCATGCATTCACGTTCATGCGTTCATGTTCATGCATTCACGTTCATGCGTTCACGTTCATGTGTTCACATTCATGCGTTCATTTTCCTGCGTTCACGTACGTTCATGCATTCATGTTCATGCGTTCATGTTCATGCATTCATATTCATGCATTCATGTTCATGCGTTCACGTTCATGTGTTCACGTTCATGCATTCATGTTCATGCGTTCATGTTCATGCATTCATGTTCATGCGTTCATGTTCATGCGTTCACATTCATGCATTCACATTCATGCGTTCATGTTAATGTGTTCATGTTCATGCGGTCACGTTCATGCATTCATGTTCATGCGTTCATGTTCATGTGTTCATGTTCATGCGTTCACGTTCATGCATTCATGTTCATGCATTCATGTTCATGCCTTCATGTTCATGCGTTCATGTTCTTGCGTTCACGTTCATGCATTCATTTCATGCATTCATGTTCATGCGTTCATGTTCATGCGTTCATGTTCATGCGCTCATGTTCATGCGTTCACATTCATGCATTCATGTTCATGCATTCATGTTCATGCGTTCATGTTCATGCGTTCATGTTCTTGCGTTCATGTTCATGCATTCATGTTCATGCGTTCATGTTCATGTTCATGCGTTCATGTTCATGCATTCATGTTCATGCGTTCATGTTCATGCATTCATGTTCATGCGTTCATGTTCATGCGTTCATGTTCATGCGTTCATGTTCATGCATTCATGTTCATGCGTTCATGTTCATGCGTTCACGTTCGTGCATTCATGTTCATGCATTCACGTTCATGCATTCATGTTCATGCGTTCATGTTCATGCGTTCATGTCCATGCGTTCACGTTCATGCATTCATGTTCATGCATTCACGTTCATGCATTCATGTTCATGCGTTCATGTTCATGCATTCATGTTCATGCGTTCATGTGCATGCATTCATGTTCATGCATTCACGTTCATGCGTTCATGTTCATGCATTCACGTTCCTGCATTCACATTCATGTGTTCACATTCATGCGTTCATGTTCATGCGTTCACATTCATGCATTCACATTAATGTGTTCATGTTAATGTGTTCATGTTCATGCGTTCACGTTCATGCATTCATGTTCATGCGTTCATGTTCATGCGTTCACATTCATGCATTCATGTTCATGCATTCATGTTCATGCGTTCATGTTCATGCATTCACGTTCATGCATTCATGTTCATGCATTCATGTTCATGCGTTCATGTTCATGCATTCACGTTCATGCATTCATGTTCATGCATTCATGTTCATGCATTCATGTTCATGCGTTCATGTTCATGCGTTCATGTTCATGCGTTCACGTTCGTGCATTCATGTTCATGCATTCATGTTCATGCGTTCATGTTCATGCGTTCATGTTCATGAACATTCATGTTCATGTTCATGCATTCATGTTCATGCGTTCATGTTCATGCATTCATGTTCATGCATTCATGTTCATGCATTCATGTTCATGCGTTCACGTTCATGCATTCATGTTCATGCATTCATGTTCATGCGTTCATGTTCATGCATTCACGTTCATGCATTCATGTTCATGCATTCATGTTCATGCATTCATGTTCATGCGTTCATGTTCATGCATTCACGTTCATGCATTCATGTTCATGCATTCATGTTCATGCGTTCATGTTCATGCGTTCATGTTCATGCGTTCATGTTCATGCATTCACGTTCATGCATTCATGTTCATGCATTCATGTTCATGCGTTCATGTTCATGCGTTCATGTTCATGCGTTCACGTTCGTGCATTCATGTTCATGCATTCATGTTCATGCGTTCATGTTCATGCGTTCATGTTCATGAACATTCATGTTCATGTTCATGCATTCATGTTCTTGCCAGTGTGATGGAGTCGTACCGGTTCATGTGTTCATGCGTTCACGTTCATGCGTTCACGTTCATGAGTTCACGTTCATGCGTTCATGTTCATGCGTTCATTTTCATGCATTCACGTAAGTTCATGCGTTCATTTTCATGCGTTCACGTTCATGCGTTCACGTTCATGCATTCACGTTCATGCGTTCATGTTCATGTTCACGTTCATGCGTTCATTTTCATACATTCGCGTACATTCATGCATTCACGTTCATGCGTTCACGTTCATGCGTTCATGTTCATGCATTCATGTTCATGCGTTCATGTTCATGCGTTCACGTTCATGCGTTCATGTTCATGCATTCACGTTCATGCGTTCATGTTCATGCGTTCATGTTCATGCATTCATTTTCATGCATTCATGTTCATACATTCATGTTCTGGCCAGTGTGATGGAGTCGTACCGGTTCATGTGTTCATGCGTTCACGTTCATGCGTTCACGTTCATGAGTTCACGTTCATGCGTTCATGTTCATGCGTTCACATTCATGTTCATGCATTCATGTTCATGCATTCATGTTCATGCGTTCACGTTCATGCGTTCATGTCCTGGCCAGTGTGATGGAGTCGTAGCGGTTCATGTGTTCATTCATGTGTTCATTAATGTATTCACTCCAACACGGAGCTGGACTTGGTTGAGTAACTGTAATAATTGGAAAATGATTCTGAGCCTGAAACAATCGAATAAATTACAGTTTTATTAAAATAATATCAAATCAAATTAACTGCAGTTCCAGAATGAATTAGGGACAAGTTTAGGGAGAAATTCATCACCGTTTCCCCCTGGAGAAAGAGAGAGAAGATCAGGGGATTAAGGGATGGGGGCCGGTGGGTATCCCCGGCCCCCAGGTCCAGGTGCTGGTCCAGGTTCAGGTCCTGGTCCTGGTCCTGGTCCTGGTCCAGGTCCTGGTCCAGGTTTCCACCAAGACGTAAAGACGCCTAAGGAGAGACGGTGAACTGGAGTCTGCTGGGATATGAGGAGGAAGCCGATGTTGCTAACGTTCTCGGCTTAGGTTCTCCTGGCTGACGGACTGTTATCCGGAGCCGCGGAGCCGCTATGAGGCTTAACCTTTCCCAACCGATCCAGGGGTTTCTGTCACTTTAGGATCAGGTTAGCAGGATTCTGACTTTAGCAGGATTCCGGCGGTGCGGCAGCCCGGATTACCAGGGGCGGCCCCCGGGCATGGGGGGGGCAGATACAGTGGGGGGTATCGGTCCCCAAACCCCCGATGACGGGGCTTCTCTCCACCGGATATAAGAACATCTTATCCAACACACTGCAGGTTCTCACAAAGTCGGGTGAAAGGGGAACAAGTCGTGTGGATGTCAGCGTCGTCATGGAGATGCCCCCCCCCACCAGGAGGGCTCAGATACCAGAGGGGGGGCTGACAGGATTAACCCCCTCGTTGTGAGACGTTTTACACTGGAATCATCGTTCCTGAGGAGAGAAACCCTAAAAGTTCCTGCTCCTTCCTTTAACTCCTGGGAGGGGGGGGGATCTGCAGAGGGTCGGAGGGCTCCTAAGTAACTAACTGCTCCATGAGCTGATCACCATCATTGATGAACTGATCGTCAGCAAGTCACTTTAGATTAAAGTGTCTGCTAAAGTTAAAGGTTAAACCGATGCCAACAGGGAAAGACGTCAGCAATGGTCTGGAAATGGCGTAGCTAACCGTCCTAATTATTTTGATCTTTGATACGTAAAATCCGTTAGTTCTTCTGGATTTCCATTGGACAGACCAATAAGAGGAAGAAATCACGTTAAGCTACACCGCCTAAAGCCTGCCCCTGCACGCTGGCCGGAGTACCAGGGGTACCAGGGTATCAGGGTATCAGGGGTACCAGGACTACCAGGGGTACCAGGGTACCAGGGGTACCAGGACTACCAGGACTACCAGGGGTACCAGGGTACCAGGGGTACCAGGACTACCAGGGGTACCAGGGGTACCAGGACTACCAGGGGTACCAGGACTACCAGGGGTACCAGGGGTACCAGGACTACCAGGGGTACCAGGACTACCAGGGGTACCAGGGGTACCAGGACTACCAGGACTACCAGGGTACCCTTCATCTGATTGGTCCATATCTGATAGTTCCTACTTTCTGCCATAACTTTTGAATGGTTTGACATAAAGAGTCATGGTGGTGTCATCGGACTCGGTTTTGAGTCCTTGACCTTTATTGGTGAAAATTGCACGCGAGGGCCTGTTCATCCGTTCATCCGTTCATCGCTGCTTGCCGCTTTAATTATGGGCATGCCAAGTAGTGGCATGACCATATTGCAATCGTCCAGAATGGCCCAAAGGGCAATGTTGCTAGCATTTTGCTAACAAGCTAAAGTCGCAAAAGTCCCACTGCGCACCAGCGGGTGTACAGCATGACCCCGCTCTGATGTGGAAAAAGGAATCACGAAGGAATCACGAAGGAATCATTAAGGAATCCTGAAGGAATCATGAAGGAATCGTGAAGGAATCATGAAGGAATCATGAAGGAATCACGAAGGAATCATGAAGGAATCATGAAGGAATCCTGAAGGAATCATGAAGGAATCGTGAAGGAATCACGAAGGAATCATGAAGGAATCACGAAGGAATCATGAAGGAATCATGAAGGAATCATCACCTCCGACTGCAGCTCCCGCTCCAGGAAAACCTGGCAGAGAAACAAAACAAGCCACTTTCTTATTTTTAATTACTAATGATTTGCGAGCGGCTTTAATGGCTTTCTTGTGGCCGTCAGAGCCGCGCGGTGGAGGAGCAGGAAGTGCAGAGGAAGGATTAGGTTTCTCCCGGGGGGAGGGAGGACAGCTCGTTCCTGATCCGGGGGGTTTTCCGGGCCGGGGGTTCGACAGCTGCGACGTCTTTAGCCCGGATTTGAATTTGAATTCTATCTAACGACGCAGCGCCGGCGACGACTTGGCAGGGCTCGTCCGCTAATCTCCCAGACACAAACGCCGCGGCTCCTTCTCCCGCGCCCTCGCCCAGATCTCAGTAATTAAAGTTAAAGTGAAGGGGAATAAAAAAATATCCTCCTTGTACCCGGGCTGTCTCTGCTAATGCCAGAGTGTGAATAGTCAAGGTTTGTCCTCAGAACTCTAATCCCCAACGCCGTTTCTCTCTGGAAAACGCTGAGATAAGAAGACGCTGCAGCCTTTCATCTGCAGGGAGTACAAGTACCTCAGGTACGGTGGTAAAAGTACCTCAGGTACCTGGAATCGGTGGTAACAGATACCTGGAATCGGTGGTAAAAGTACCTCAGGTACCTGGAATCAGTGGTAACAGATACCTGGAATCGGTGGTAAAAGTACCTCAGATACCTGGAATCAGTGGTAAAAGTACCTCAGATACCTGGAATCAGTGGTAAAAGTACCTCAGGTAAATGGAATCAGTGGTAAAAGTACCTCAAATACCTGGAATCGGTGGTAAAAGTACCTCAGGTAAATGGAATCAGTGGTAAAAGTACCTCAGAAACCTGGAATCAGTGGTAAAAGTACCTCACATACCTGGAATCATGGTAAAAGTACCTCAGATACCTGGAATCAGTGGTAAAAGTACCTCACATACCTGGAATCAGTGGTAAAAGTACCTCAGATACCTGGAATCGGTGGTAAAAATACCTCAAATACCTGGAATTGGTGGTAAAAGTACCTCAGATACCTGGAATCAGTGGTAAAAGTACCTCAGGTACCTGGAATCGGTGGTAAAAGTACCTCAGATACCTGGAATCGGTGGTAAAAGTACCTCAGATACCTGGAATCAGTGGTAAAAGTACCTCAGGTACGGTGGTAAAAGTACCTCAGATACCTGGAATATGTGGTAAAAGTACCTCAGATACCTTGAATCGGTGGTAAAAGTACCTCAGATACCTGGAATCGGTGGTAAAAGTACCTCAGGTACCTGGAATCATGGTAAAAGTACCTCAGATACCTGGAATCGGTGGTAAAAGTACCTCAGGTAAATGGAATTGGTGGTAAAAGTACCTCAGGTACCTGGAATCGGTGGTAAAAGTACCTCAGATACCTGGAATCAGTGGTAAAAGTACCTCAGGTACCTGGAATCAGTGGTAAAAGTACCTCAGGTACCTGGAATCATGGTAAAAGTACCTCAGATACCTGGAATCGGTGGTAAAAGTACCTCAGGTAAATGGAATTGGTGGTAAAAGTACCTCAGGTACCTGGAATCGGTGGTAAAAGTACCTCAGGTACCTGGAATCAGTGGTAAAAGTACCTCAGATACCTGGAATCAGTGGTAAAAGTACCTCAGATACCTGGAATCGGTGGTAAAAGTACCTCAGATACCTGGAATCGGTGGTAAAAGTACCTCAGGTAAATGGAATTGGTGGTAAAAGTACCTCAGATACCTGGAATCAGTAGTAAAAGTACCTCAGATACCTGGAATCAGTAGTAAAAGTACCTCAGGTAAATGGAATTGGTGGTAAAAGTACCTCAGATACCTGGAATCGGTGGTAAAAGTACCTCATATACCTGGAATCAGTGGTAAAAGTACCTCAGATACCTGGAATCGGTGGTAAAAGTACCTCATATACCTGGAATCAGTGGTAAAAGTACCTCAGATACCTGGAATCAGTGGTAAAAGTACCTCAGGTACCTGGAATCGGTGGTAAAAATACCTCAGATACCTGGAATCAGTGGTAAAAGTACCTCAGATACCTGGAATCAGTGGTAAAAGTACCTCAGGTAAATGGAACTGGTGGTAAAAGTACCTCAGATACCTGGAATCGGTGGTAAAAGTACCTCAGATACCTGGAATCAGTGATAAAAGTACCTCAGATACCTGGAATCGGTGGTAAAAGTACCTCAGATACCTGGAATAAGTGGTAAAAGTACCTCAGATACCTGGAATCGGTGGTAAAAGTACCTCAGATACCTGGAATAAGTGGTAAAAGTACCTCAGATACCTGGAATCGGTGGTAAAAGTACCTCAGATACCTGGAATAAGTGGTAAAAGTACCTCAGATACCTGGAATCGGTGGTAAAAGTACCTCAGATACCTGGAATCGGTGGTAAAAGTACCTCAGGTACCTGGAATCGGTGGTAACAGTACCTCAGATACCTGAAATCGGTGGTAAAAGTACCTCATATACCTGGAATCGGTGGTAAAAGTACCTCAGATACCTGGAATCAGTGGTAAAAGTACCTCAGGTACCTGGAATCAGTGGTAAAAGTACCTCAGATACTGGAATCGGTGGTAAAAGTACCTCAGGTACGGTGGTAAAAGTACCTCATATACCTGGAATCAGTGGTAAAAGTACCTCAGATACCTGGAATAGGTGGTAACAGATACCTGGAATCGGTGGTAAAAGTACCTCAGGTACCTGGAATCGGTAGTAAAAGTACCTTAGATACCTGGAATCGGTGGTAAAAGTACCTCAGATACCTGGAATCAGTGGTAAAAGTACCTCAGATACCTGGAATCGGTGGTAAAAGTACCTCAGGTACCTGGAATCGGTAGTAAAAGTACCTCAGATACCTGGAATCGGTGGTAAAAGTACCTCAGATACCTGGAATCGGTAGTAAAAGTACCTAAGATACCTGGAATCGGTGGTAAAAGTACCTCAGATACCTGGAATCGGTGGTAAAAGTACCTCAGGTACCTGGAATCGGTAGTAAAAGTACCTTAGATACCTGGAATCGGTGGTAAAAGTACCTCAGATACCTGGAATCGGTGGTAAAAGTACCTCAGGTACCTGGAATCGGTAGTAAAAGTACCTTAGATACCTGGAATCGGTGGTAAAAGTACCTCAGATACCTGGAATCAGTGGTAAAAGTACCTCAGATACCTGGAATAAGTGGTAAAAGTACCTCAGATACCTGGAATCAGTGGTAAAAGTACCTCAGATACCTGGAATTGATGGTAAAAGTACCTCAGGTAAATGGAATTGGTGGTAAAAGTACCTCAGATACCTGGAATCGGTGGTAAAAGTACCTCAGGTAAATGGAATCAGTGGTAAAAGTACCTCAGGTAAATGGAATCGGTGGTAAAAGTACCTCAGATACCTGGAATCGGTGGTAAAAGTACCTCAGGTAAATGGAATCAGTGGTAAAAGTACCTCAGATACCTGGAATCAGTGGTAAAAGTACCTCAGATACCTGGAATCAGAGGTAAAAGTACCTCAGGTACCTGGAATCAGTGGTAAAAGTACCTCAGGTAAATGGAACTGGTGGTAAAAGTACCTCAGATACCTGGAATCGGTGGTAAAAGTACCTCAGATACCTGGAATCAGTGGTAAAAGTACCTCAGGTACCTGGAATCAGTGGTAAAAGTACCTCAGGTACCTGGAATCGGTGGTAAAAGTACCTCAGGTACCTGGAATCGGTGGTAAAAGTACCTCAGGTAAATGGAATTGGTGGTAAAAGTACCTCAGGTAAATGGAACTGGTGGTAAAAGTACCTCAGATACCTGGAATCGGTGGTAAAAGTACCTCAGATACCTGGAATCAGTGGTAAAAGTACCTCAGATACCTGGAATCAGTGGTAAAAGTACCTCAGATACCTGGAATCAGTGGTAAAAGTACCTCAGGTACCTGGAATTGGTGGTAAAAGTACCTCAGGTACCTGGAATCGGTGGTAAAAGTACCTCAGATACCTGGAATCGGTGGTAAAAGTACCTCAGATACCTGGAATCAGTGGTAAAAGTACCTCAGATACCTGGAATCGGTGGTAAAAGTACCTCAGATACCTGGAATCGGTGGTAAAAGTACCTCAGATACCTGGAATCGGTGGTAACAGATACCTGGAATCAGTGGTAAAAGTACCTCAGATACCTGGAATCAGTGGTAAAAGTACCTCAGATACCTGGAATCAGTGGTAAAAGTACCTCAGGTACCTGGAATCGGTGGTAAAAGTACCTCAGGCACCTGGAATCGGTGGTAAAAGTACCTCATTTACCTGGAATCAGTGGTAAAAGTACCTCAGGTACCTGGAATCGGTGGTAAAAGTACCTCAGGCACCTGGAATCGGTGGTAAAAGTACCTCATTTACCTGGAATCGGTGGTAAAAGTACCTCAGGTACCTGGAATCAGTGGTAAAAGTACCTCAGATACCTGGAATAGGTGGTAAAAGTACCTCAGATACCTGGAATCAGTGGTAAAAGTACCTCAGATACCTGGAATAGGTGGTAAAAGTACCTCAGGTACCTGGAATCGGTGGTAAAAGTACCTCAGGTACCTGGAGTCGGTGGTAAAAGTACCTCAGATACCTGGAATCAGTGGTAAAAGTACCTCAGATACCTGGAATAGATGGTAAAAGTACCTCAGGTACCTGGAATCGGTGGTAAAAGTACCTCAGGTACCTGGAATCGGTGAAATTGGTAAAAGTACCTCAGGTACCTGGAATCAGTGGTAAAAGTACCTCAGATACCTGGAATCAGTGGTAAAAGTACCTCAGGTACCTGGAATCGGTGAAATTGGTAAAAGTACCTCAGGTACCTGGAATCAGTGGTAAAAGTACCTCAGGTACCTGGAATCAGTGGTAAAAGTACCTCAGATACCTGGAAATGGTGGTAAAAGTACCTCAGATACCTGGAATCGGTGGTAAAAGTACCTCAGATACCTGGAATCGGTGGTAAAAGTACCTCAGATACCTGGGATCGGTGGTAAAAGTACCTCAAATACCTGGAATCGGTGGTAAAAGTACCTCAGATACCTGGGATCGGTGGTAAAAGTACCTCAGATACCTGGAATAGGTGGTAAAAGTACCTCAGATACCTGGAATCGGTGGTAAAAGTACCTCAGATACCTGGAATCGGTGGTAAAAGTACCTCAGGTACTTGGAATCGGTGGTAAAAGTACCTCAGGGACATGGAATCGGTGGTAAAAGTACCTCATATACCTGGAATCGGTGGTAAAAGTACCTCAAATACCTGGAATCGGTGGTAAAAGTACCTCAGGTACCTGGAATCAGTGGTAAAAGTACCTCAGATACCTGGAATCGGTGGTAAAAGTACCTCAGGTAACTGGAATCAGTGGTAAAAGTACCTCAAATACCTGGAATCGGTGGTAAAAGTACCTCTGATATCTGGAATCGGTGGTAAAAGTACCTCATATACCTGGAATCGGTGGTAAAAGTACCTCAAATACCTGGAATCGGTGGTAAAAGTACCTCAGGTACCTGGAATCGGTGGTAAAAGTACCTCAGATACCTGGAATCAGTGGTAAAAGTACCTCAGATACCAGGAATCAGTGGTAAAAGTACCTCAGGTACCTGGAATCTGTGGTAAAAGTACCTCAGGTACCTGGAATCGGTGGTAAAAGTACCTCAGATACCTGGAATCAGTGGTAAAAGTACCTCAGATACCAGGAATCAGTGGTAAAAGTACCTCAGGTACCTGGAATCTGTGGTAAAAGTACCTCAGATACCTGGAATCAGTGGTAAAAGTACCTCACATACCTGGAATCGGTGGTAAAAGTACCTCAGATACCTGGAATCAGTGGTAAAAGTACCCCAGGTACCTGGAATCAGTGGTAAAAGTACCTCAGATACCTGGAATCAGTGGTAAAAGTACCTCAGATACCTGGAATCAGTGGTAAAAGTACCTCAGGTACCTGGAATCTGTGGTAAAAGTACCTCAGATACCTGGAATCAGTGGTAAAAGTACCTCAGATACCTGGAATCGGTGGTAAAAGTACCTCAGATACCTGGAATCGGTGGTAAAAGTACCTCAGATACCTGGAATCGGTGGTAACAGATACCTGGAATCAGTGGTAAAAGTACCTCAGATACCTGGAATCAGTGGTAAAAGTACCTCAGATACCTGGAATCAGTGGTAAAAGTACCTCAGGTACCTGGAATCGGTGGTAAAAGTACCTCAGGCACCTGGAATCGGTGGTAAAAGTACCTCATTTACCTGGAATCAGTGGTAAAAGTACCTCAGGTACCTGGAATCGGTGGTAAAAGTACCTCAGGCACCTGGAATCGGTGGTAAAAGTACCTCATTTACCTGGAATCGGTGGTAAAAGTACCTCAGGTAAATGGAATCAGTGGTAAAAGTACCTCAGGTACCTGGAATCAGTGGTAAAAGTACCTCAGATACCTGGAATCGGTGGTAAAAGTACCTCAGGTACCTGGAATCGGTGGTAAAAGTACCTCAGATACCTGGAATCAGTGGTAAAAGTACCTCAGGTACCTGGAATCGGTGAAATTGGTAAAAGTACCTCAGGTACCTGGAATCAGTGGTAAAAGTACCTCAGATACCTGGAATCAGTGGTAAAAGTACCTCAGGTACCTGGAATCGGTGAAATTGGTAAAAGTACCTCAGGTACCTGGAATCAGTGGTAAAAGTACCTCAGGTACCTGGAATCAGTGGTAAAAGTACCTCAGATACCTGGAAATGGTGGTAAAAGTACCTCAGATACCTGGAATCGGTGGTAAAAGTACCTCAGATACCTGGAAATGGTGGTAAAAGTACCTCAGATACCTGGAATCGGTGGTAAAAGTACCTCAGATACCTGGAATCAGTGGTAAAAGTACCTCAGATACCTGGAATCAGTGGTAAAAGTACCTCAGATACCTGGAATCGGTGGTAAAAGTACCTCAGATACCTGGGATCGGTGGTAAAAGTACCTCAGATACCTGGAATAGGTGGTAAAAGTACCTCAGATACCTGGAATCGGTGGTAAAAGTACCTCAGATACCTGGAATCGGTGGTAAAAGTACCTCAGGTACTTGGAATCGGTGGTAAAAGTACCTCAGGGACATGGAATCGGTGGTAAAAGTACCTCATATACCTGGAATCGGTGGTAAAAGTACCTCAAATACCTGGAATCGGTGGTAAAAGTACCTCAGGTACCTGGAATCAGTGGTAAAAGTACCTCAGATACCTGGAATCGGTGGTAAAAGTACCTCAGGTAACTGGAATCAGTGGTAAAAGTACCTCAAATACCTGGAATCGGTGGTAAAAGTACCTCTGATATCTGGAATCGGTGGTAAAAGTACCTCATATACCTGGAATCGGTGGTAAAAGTACCTCAAATACCTGGAATCGGTGGTAAAAGTACCTCTGATATCTGGAATCGGTGGTAAAAGTACCTCATATACCTGGAATCGGTGGTAAAAGTACCTCAGGTACCTGGAATATGTGGTAAAAGTACCTCAGGTACCTGGAATCGGTGGTAAAAGTACCCCAGGTACCTGGAATCAGTGGTAAAAGTACCTCAGATACCTGGAATCAGTGGTAAAAGTACCTCAGATACCTGGAATAAGTGGTAAAAGTACCTCAGATACCTGGAATCAGTGGTAAAAGTACCTCAGGTACCTGGAATCAGTGGTAAAAGTACCTCAGATACCAGGAATCAGTGGTAAAAGTACCTCAGATACCAGGAATCAGTGGTAAAAGTACCTCAGATACCTGGAATCGGTGGTAAAAGTACCTCAGATACCTGGAATCAGTGGTAAAAGTACCTCAGGTACCTGGAATCAATGGTAAAAGTACCTCAGATACCTGGAATCGGTGGTAAAAGTACCTCAGATACCTGGAATCGGTGGTAAAAGTACCTCATATACCTGGAATATGTGGTAAAAGTACCTCAGATACCTGGAATCAGTGGTAAAAGTACCTCAGGTACCTGGAATCAGTGGTAAAAGTACCTCAGATACCTGGAATCAGTGGTAAAAGATACCTGGAATTGGTGGTAAAAGTACCTTAGATACCTGGAATTGGTGGTAAAAGTACCTCAGATACCTGGAAACGGTGGTAAAAGTACCTAAGGTACCTGGAATCAGTGGTAAAAGTACCTCAGGTACCTGGAATCAGTGGTAAAAGTACCTCAGATACCAGGAATCTGTGGTAAAAGTACCTCAGGTAAATGGAATCGGTGGTAAAAGTACCTCAGATACCTGGAATCGGTGGTAAAAGTACCTCAGATACCTGGAATTGGTGGTAAAAGTACCTCATGTACCTGGAATCAGTGGTAAAAGTACCTCATATACCTGGAATCGGTGGTAAAAGTACCTCAGATACCTGGAATAGGTGGTAAAAGTACCTCAGATACCTGGAATCGGTGGTAAAAGTACCTCAGATACCTGGAATCGGTGGTAAAAGTACCTCAGGTACTTGGAATCGGTGGTAAAAGTACCTCAGGTACCTGGAATCGGTGGTAAAAGTACCTCAAATACCTGGAATCGGTGGTAAAAGTACCTCAGATACCTGGAATCAATGGTAAAAGTACCTCAGATACCTGGAATCGGTGGTAAAAGTACCTCAGGTAACTGGAATCAGTGGTAAAAGTACCTCAGATACCTGGAATCGGTGGTAAAAGTACCTCTGATATCTGAAATCGGTGGTAAAAGTACCTCAGATACCTGGAATCGGTGGTAAAAGTACCTCAGGTAACTGGAATCAGTGGTAAAAGTACCTCATATACCTGGAATCGGTGGTAAAAGTACCTCAAATACCTGGAATCGGTGGTAACAGATACCTGGAAACGGTGGTAAAAGTACCTCAGGTACCTGGAATCAGTGGTAAAAGTACCTCAGATACCTGGAATCGGTGGTAAAAGTACCTCAGGTACCTGGAATCAGTGGTAAAAGTACCTACGATACCTTGAATCAGTGGTAAAAGTACCTCAGATACCTGGAATCAGTGGTAAAAGTACCTCAGATACCTGGAATCGGTGGTAAAAGTACCTCAGATAACTGGAATCAGTGGTAAAAGTACCTCAGATACCTGTAATCGGTGGTAAAAGTACCTCAGATACCTGGAATCGGTGGTAAAAGTACCTCAGGTACCTGGAATCAGTGGTAAAAGTACCTCAGATACCTGGAATAATAAGGGTCCAGAATAGTATTTACTAATGGTTAATTATGGTTAAGTAATGCTTATGAGGCAGTTAAGCATTAATAATGTGTTACCTAAGGGATAAATGTGTTACACTTTACAATAAGGGTCCAGAAAAGTATTTACTAATGGTTAATTATGGTTAAGTAATGCTTATGAGGCAGTTAAGCATTAATAATGTGTTACCTAAGGGATAAATGTGTTACACTTTACAATAAGGGTCCAGCAAGCCTTTACTAATGGTTAAGTAATGGTTATGAGCCACTACTATACATTTATTAAGGTTTATGTCAGGTTACCGTTCATAAGGTCAGGTAAGCTACCTGATAACATACACAGCACCATTAGGAAATGATTACTTAAGACTCTAAATAGTTGTTTAATAATGCCCATCCAGTAAACATGTACACCATTAGTGAATGATTACTAGATGTATTAGGTAGCTGTTACTTAATGCATATTCACTCCAAATAAACACCATTAGTAAATGATTACTAGGGACATTATTAACGTTTTACTTATGTATTAACTAATGTATTACTTTATACTAAATAATGCATACATAAGGATAAATAATTACATCATGTAACGTTTATTAATGCTTACTAATGTATTAATTAACTCTGAGCAGTAGGCATTAATTAACTGTTTATTGATGCATTAACTAATATGCTAATTAATGTTAAGTCATACATAATAATGGTTATTTAACTATTATTACACTGTTAATTAATGCTTAATAATGCATTAACTAACTGTTTATTAATGTATTAACTAATATGCTAATTAATGTTAAGTAATACATAATAATGGTTATTTAACTATTATTAAACTGTTAATTAATGCTTAATAATGCATTAACTAACGTTAATTAAGGGACCCTTATTGTAAAGTGTTACCAAAGTACCTCAGATACCTGGAATCGGTGGTAAAAGTACCTCAGATACCTGGAATCGGTGGTAAAAGTACCTCAGATACCTGGAATCGGTGGTAAAAGTACCTCAGATACCTGGAATCAGTGGTAAAAGTACCTCAGATACCTGGAATCAGTGGTAAAAGATACCTGGAATCGGTGGTAAAAGATACCTGGAATCGGTGGTAAAAGTACCTCAGATACCTGGAATCTGTGGTAAAAGTACCTCAGATACCTGGAATCGGTGGTAAAGATACCTGGAATCGGTGGTAAAAGTACCTCAGATACCTGGAATCTGTGGTAAAAGTACCTCAGATACCTGGAATCAGTGGTAAAAGTACCTCAGATACCTGGAATCAGTGGTAAAAGTACCTCAGGTACCTGGAATCGGTGGTAAAAGATACCTGGAATCGGTGGTAAAAGTACCTCAGGTACCTGGAATCAGTGGTAAAAGTACCTAAGGTACCTGGAATCGGTGGTAAAAGTACCTCAGATACCTGGAATCGGTGGTAAAAGTACCTCAGATACCTGGAATCGGTGGTAAAAGTACCTCAGATACCTGGAATCGGTGGTAAAAGTACCTCAGATACCTGGAATCGGTGGTAAAAGTACCTCAGATACCTGGAATCAGTGGTAAAAGTACCTCTGGTACCTGGAATCGGTGGTAAAAGTACCTCAGATACCTGGAATCGGTGGTAAAAGTACCTCAGATACCTGGAATCTGTGGTAAAAGTACCTCAGATACCTGGAATCGGTGGTAAAAGTACCTCAGATACCTGGAACCGGGGTTAAAAGTACCTCAGGTACCTGGAATCAGTGGTAAAAGTACCTCAGGTACCTGGAATCAGTGGTAAAAGTACCTCTTATACCTGGAATCGGTGGTAACAGATACCTGGAAACGGTGGTAAAAGTACCTCAGGTACCTGGAATCAGTGGTAAAAGTACCTCAGGTACCTGGAATCAGTGGTAAAAGTACCTCAGATACCTGGAATCGGTGGTAAAAGTACCTCAGATACCTGGAATCGGTGGTAAAAGTACCTCAGGTACCTGGAATCAGTGGTAAAAGTACCTCAGATACCTGGAATCAGTGGTAAAAGTACCTCAGATACCTGGAATCAGTGGTAAAAGTACCTCAGATACCTGGAATAATAAGGGTCCAGAATAGTATTTACTAATGGTTAATTATGGTTAAGTAATGCTTATGAGGCAGTTAAGCATTAATAATGTGTTACCTAAGGGATAAATGTGTTACACTTTACAATAAGGGTCCAGAAAAGTATTTACTAATGGTTCATTATGGTTAAGTAATGCTTATGAGGCAGTTAAGCATTAATAATGTGTTACCTAAGGGATAAATGCGTTACACTTTACAATAAGGGTCCAGAAAAGTATTTACTAATGGTTAATTATGGTTAAGTAATGCTTATGAGGCGGTTAAGCATTAATAATGTGTTACCTAAGGGATAAATGTGTTACACTTTACAATAAGGGTCCAGCAAGCCTTTACTAATGGTTAAGTAATGGTTATGAGCGACTCCTATACATTTATTAAGGTTTATGTCAGGTTACCGTTCATAAGGTCAGGTAAGCTACCTGATAACATACACAGCACCATTAGGAAATGATTACTTAAGACTCTAAATAGTTGTTTAATAATGCCCATCCAGTAAACATGTACACCATTTGCGAATGATTAGTAGATGTATTAGGTAGCTGTTACTTAATGCATATTCACTCCAAATAAACACCATTAGTAAATGATTACTAGGGACATTATTAACGTTTTACTTATGTATTAACTAATGTATTACTTTATACTAAGTAATGCATGCATAAGGATAAATAATTACATCATGTAACGTTTATTAATGCTTACTAATGTATTAATTAACTCTGAGCAGTAGGCATTAATTAACTGTTTATTAATGCATTAATTAATATGCTAATTAATGTTAAGTAATACATAATAATGGTTATTTAACTAATATTACACTGTTAATAAATGCTTAATAATGCATTAACTAACTGTTTATTAATGTATTAACTAATATGCTAATTAATGTTAAGTAATACATAATAATGGTTATTTAACTATTATTAAACTGTTAATTAATGCTTAATTATGCATTAACTAACGTTAATTAAGGGACCCTTATTGTAAAGTGTTACCAAAGTACCTCAGATACCTGGAATCGGTGGTAAAAGTACCTCAGATACCTGGAATCGATGGTAAAAGTACCTCAGATACCTGGAATCGGTGGTAAAAGTACCTCAGATACCTGGAACCGGTGGTAAAAGTACCTCAGATACCTGGAATCAGTGGTAAAAGTACCTCACATACCTGGAATCAGTGGTAAAAGTACCTCAGATACCTGGAATCGGTGGTAAAAGATACCTGGAATCGGTGGTAAAAGTACCTCAGGTACCTGGAATCGGTGGTAAAAGTACCTCAGATACCTGGAATCGGTGGTAAAAGTACCTCAGATACCTGGAATCAGTGGTAAAAGTACCTCAGATACCTGGAATCAGTGGTAAAAGTACCTCACATACCTGGAATCAGTGGTAAAAGTACCTCAGATACCTGGAATCGGTGGTAAAAGATACCTGGAATCGGTGGTAAAAGTACCTCAGGTACCTGGAATCGGTGGTAAAAGTACCTCAGATACCTGGAATCGGTGGTAAAGATACCTGGAATCGGTGGTAAAAGTACCTCAGATACCTGGAATCGGCGGTAAAAGTACCTCAGATACCTAGAATCAGTGGTAAAAGTACCTCAAATACCTGGAATCGGTGGTAAAAGTACCTCAGATACCTGGAATCGGTGGTAAAAGTACCTCAGATACCTGGAATCGGTGGTAAAAGTACCTCAGGTACCTGGAATCAGTGGTAAAAGTACCTCTTATACCTGGAATTGGTGGTAACAGATACCTGGAAACGGTGGTAAAAGTACCTCAGGTACCTGGAATCAGTGGTAAAAGTACCTGAGATACCTGGAATCGGTGGTAAAAGTACCTCAGGTACCTGGAATCAGTGGTAAAAGTACCTCAGATACCTGGAATCAGTGGTAAAAGTACCTCAGATACCTGGAATCAGTGGTAAAAGTACCTCAGATACCTGGAATCAGTGGTAAAAGTACCTCAGATACCTGGAATCGGTGGTAAAAGTATCTCAGATACCTGGAATAATAAGGGTCCAGAATAGTATTTACTAATGGTTAATTATGGTTAAGTAATGCTTATGAGGCAGCTAAGCATTAATAATGTGTTACCTAAGGGATAAATGTGTTATACTTTACAATAAGGGTCCAGAATAGTATTTACTAATGGTTCATTATGGTTAAGTAATGCTTATGAGGCTGTTAAGCATTAATAATGTGTTACCAAAGGGATAAATGTGTTACACTTTACAATAAGGGTCCAGAAAAGTATTTACTAATGGTTATATATGGTTAAGTAATGCTTATGAGGCAGTTAAGCATTAATAATGTGTTACCTAAGGGATAAATGTGTTACACTTTACAATAAGGGTCCAGCAAGCCTTTACTAATGGTTAAGTAATGGTTATGAGCCACTCCTATACATTTATTAAGGTTTATGTCAGGTTACCGTTCATAAGGTCAGGTAAGCTACCTGATAACACACACAGCACCATTAGGAAATGATTACTTAAGACTCTAAATAGTTGTTTAATAATGCCCATCCAGTAAACATGTACACCATTAGCGAATGATTAGTAGATGTATTAGGTAGCTGTTACTTAATGCATATTCACTCCAAATAAACACCATTAGTAAATGATTACTAGGGACATTATTAACGTTTTACTTATGTATTAACTAATGTATTACTTTATACTAAGTAATGCATGCATAAGGATAAATAATTACATCATGTAACGTTTATTAATGCTTACTAATGTATTAATTAACTCTGAGCAGTAGGCATTAATTAACTGCTTATTAATGCATTAACTAATATGCTAATTAATGTTAAGTAATACATAATGATGGTTATTTAACTATTATTAAACTGTTAATTAATGCTTAATAATGCATTAACTAACGTTAATTAAGGGACCCTTATTGTAAAGTGTTACCAAAGTACCTCAGATACCTGGAATCGGTGGTAAAAGTACCTCAGATACCTGGAATCGGTGGTAAAAGTACCTCAGATACCTGGAATCGGTGGTAAAAGTACCTCGGATACCTGGAATCGATGGTAAAAGTACCTCAGATACCTGGAATCTGTGGTAAAAGTACCTCAGATACCTGGAATCGATGGTAAAAGTACCTCAGATATCTGTAATCTGTGGTAAAAGTACCTCACATACCTGGAATCAGTGGTAAAAGTACCTCACATACCTGGAATCAGTGGTAAAAGTACCTCAGATACCTGGAATCGGTGGTAAAAGTACCTCAGATACCTGGAATCAGTGGTAAAAGTACCTCACATACCTGGAATCGGTGGTAAAAGTACCTCAGATACCTGGAATCAGTGGTAAAAGTACCTCAGATACCTGGAATCAGTGGTAAAAGTACCTCATATACCTGGAATCGGTGGTAAAAGATACCTGGAATCGGTGGTAAAAGTACCTCAGGTACCTGGAATCGGTGGTAAAAGTACCTCAGATACCTGGAATAAGTGGTAAAAGTACCTCAGATACCTGGAATCGGCGGTAAAAGTACCTCAGATACCTAGAATAAGTGGTAAAAGTACCTCAGATACCTGGAATCGGTGGTAAAAGTACCTCAGATACCTGGAATCGGTAGTAAAAGTACCTCAGGTACCTGGAATCGGTGGTAAAAGTACCTCAGATACCTGGAATCAGTGGTAAAAGTACCTCAGATACCTGGAATCGGTGGTAAAAGTACCTCAGATACCTGGAATCGGTAGTAAAAGTACCTCTGATACCTGGAATTGGTGGTAAAAGTACCTCAGATACCTGGAATCAGTGGTAAAAGATACCTCTGATACCTGGAATCATGGTAAAAGTACCTCAGATACCTGGAATCAGTGGTAAAAGTACCTCAGATACCTGGAATCGGTGAAAAAAGTACCTCAGATACCTGGAATCAGTGGTAAAAGTACCTCAGATACCTGGAATCGGTGGTAAAAGTACCTCCGATACCTGGAATCGGTGGTAAAAGTACCTCAGGTACCTGGAATCAGTGGTAAAAGTACCTCAGATACCTGGAATCGGTGGTAAAAGTACCTCCGATACCTGGAATCGGTGGTAAAAGATACCTCTGATACCTGGAATCGGTGGTAAAAGTACCTCAGGTACCTGGAATCAGTGGTAAAAGTACCTCAGATACCTGGAATCGGTGGTAAAAGATACCTCTGATACCTGGAATCGGTGGTAAAATTACCTCAGATACCTGGAATCGGTGGTAAAAGTACCTCAGATACCTGGAATCAGTGGTAAAAGATACCTCTGATACCTGGAATCGGTGGTAAAAGTACCTCAGATACCTGGAATCGGTGGTAAAAGATACCTCTGATACCTGGAATCGGTGGTAAAAGATACCTCTGATACCTGGAATCGGTGGTAAAAGTACCTCAGATACCTGGAATCAGTGGTAAAAGTACCTCAGATACCTGGAATCGGTGGTAAAAGATACCTCTGATACCTGGAATCGGTGGTAAAATTACCTCAGATACCTGGAATCGGTGGTAAAAGTACCTCAGATACCTGGAATCGGTGGTAAAAGTACCTCAGATACCTGGAATCGGTGGTAAAAGTACCTCAGATACCTGGAATCGATGGTAAAAGTACCTCAGATACCTGGAATCGGTGGTAAAAGTACCTCAGATACCTGGAATCAGTGGTAAAAGTACCTCAGATACCTGGAATCAGTGGTAAAAGTACCTCACATACCTGGAATCAGTGGTAAAAGTACCTCAGATACCTGGAATCGGTGGTAAAGATACCTGGAATCGGTGGTAAAAGTACCTCAGATACCTGGAATCGGCGGTAAAAGTACCTCAGATACCTAGAATCAGTGGTAAAAGTACCTCAGATACCTGGAATTGGTGGTAAAAGTACCTCAGATACCTGGAATCAGTAGTACAAGTACCTCAGATACCTGGAACCAGTGGTAAAAGTACCTCAGATACCTGGAATCATGGTAAAAGTACCTCAGATACCTGGAATCAGTGGTAAAAGTACCTCAGATACCTGGAATCAGTGGTAAAAGTACTTCAGGTAAATGGAATCAGTGGTAAAAGTACCTCTGATACCTGGAATCGGTGGTAAAATTACCTCAGATACCTGGAATCGGCGGTAAAAGTACCTCAGATACCTAGAATCAGTGGTAAAAGTACCTCAGATACCTGGAATCAGTAGTACAAGTACCTCAGATACCTGGAACCAGTGGTAAAAGTACCTCAGATACCTGGAATCATGGTAAAAGTACCTCAGATACCTGGAATCAGTGGTAAAAGTACCTCAGATACCTGGAATCAGTGGTAAAAGTACCTCAGATACCTGGAATCAGTGGTAAAAGTACTTCAGGTAAATGGAATCGGTGGTAAAAGATACCTCTGATACCTGGAATCGGTGGTAAAAGTACCTCAGATACCTGGAATCGGTGGTAAAAGATACCTCTGATACCTGGAATCGGTGGTAAAATTACCTCACATACCTGGAATCGGTGGTAAAAGATACCTCTGATACCTGGAATCGGTGGTAAAAGTACCTCAGATACCTGGAATCAGTGGTAAAAGTACCTCAGATACCTGGAATCGGTGGTAAAAGATACCTCTGATACCTGGAATCGGTGGTAAAATTACCTCAGATACCTGGAATCGGTGGTAAAAGTACCTCAGATACCTGGAATCGGTGGTAAAAGTACCTCAGATACCTGGAATCGGTGGTAAAAGTACCTCAGATACCTGGAATCGATGGTAAAAGTACCTCAGATACCTGGAATCGGTGGTAAAAGTACCTCAGATACCTGGAATCAGTGGTAAAAGTACCTCAGATACCTGGAATCAGTGGTAAAAGTACCTCACATACCTGGAATCAGTGGTAAAAGTACCTCAGATACCTGGAATCGGTGGTAAAGATACCTGGAATCGGTGGTAAAAGTACCTCAGATACCTGGAATCGGCGGTAAAAGTACCTCAGATACCTAGAATCAGTGGTAAAAGTACCTCAGATACCTGGAATTGGTGGTAAAAGTACCTCAGATACCTGGAATCAGTAGTACAAGTACCTCAGATACCTGGAACCAGTGGTAAAAGTACCTCAGATACCTGGAATCAGTGGTAAAAGTACCTCAGATACCTGGAATCAGTGGTAAAAGTACTTCAGGTAAATGGAATCGGTGGTAAAAGTATCTCAGATACCTGGAATCGGTGGTAAAAGTACCTCAGGTACTTGGAATCAGTGGTAAAAGTACCTCAGATACCTGGAATCGGTGGTAAAAGTACCTCAGGTACCTGGAATCGGTGGTAAAAGTACCTCAGATACCTGGAATCGATTGTAAAAGTACCTCAGGTACCTGGAATCAGTGGTAAAAGTACCTCAGGTACCTGGAATCGGTGGTAAAAGTACCTCAGATACCTGTAATCAGTGGTAAAAGTACCTCAGATACCTGGAATCGGTGGTAAAAGTACCTCAGATACCTGGAATCGGTGGTAAAAGTACCTCAGGTACCTGGAATCGGAGGTAAAAGTACCTCAGGTACCTGAGAATTGTGGTAAAAGTACCTCAGATACCTGGAATCGGAGGTAAAAGTACCTCAGATACCTGAGAATTGTGGTAAAAGTACCTCAGATACCTGGAATCGGTGGTAAAAGTACCTCAGGTACCTGAGATAGGTGGTAAAAGTACCTCAGATACCTGGAATCAGTGGTAAAAGTACCTCAGATATCTGGAATCGGTGGTAAAAGTACCTCAGATACCTGGAATCGGTGGTAAAAATACCTCAGGTACCTGGAATAGGTGGTAAAAGTACCTCAGATACCTGGAATCGGTGGTAAAAGTACCTCAGGTACCTGGAATCGGTGGTAAAAGTACCTCAGATACCTGGAATCAGTGGTAAAAGTACCTCAGATATCTGGAATCGGTGGTAAAAGTACCTCAGATACCTGGAATCGGTGGTAAAAGTACCTCAGGTACCTGGAATCGGTGGTAAAAGTACCTCAGATACCTGGAATCGGTGGTAAAAGTACCTCAGGTACCTGGAATCGGTGGTAAAAGTACCTCATATACCTGGAATCGGTGGTAAAAGTACCTCAGATACCTGGAATCAGTGGTAAAAGTACCTCATATACCTGGAATCGGTGGTAAAAGTACCTCAGATACCTGGAATCAGTGGTAAAAGTACCTCAGATACCTGGAATCGGTGGTAAAAGTACCTCAGATACCTGGAATCGGTGGTAAAAGTACCTCATATACCTGGAATCGGTGGTAAAAGTACCTCAGATACCTGGAATCGGTGGTAAAAGTACCTCAGGTACCTGGAATCGGTGGTAAAAGTACCTCAGAAACCTGGAATCGGTGGTAAAAGTACCTCAGGTAAATGGAATCGGTGGTAAAAGTACCTCAGTTACCTGGAATCAGTGGTAAAAGTACCTCAGATACCTGGAATCAGTGGTAAAAGTACCTCAGATACCTGGAATCAGTGGTAAAAGTACCTCAGATACCTGGAATCAGTGGTAAAAGTACCTCAGGTACCTGGAATAGGTGGTAAAAGTACCTCAGATACCTGGAATCAGTGGTAAAAGTACCTCAGATATCTGGAATCGGTGGTAAAAGTACCTCAGATACCTGAGATAGGTGGTAAAAGTACCTCAGATACCTGGAATCAGTGGTAAAAGTACCTCAGATATCTGGAATCAGTGGTAAAAGTACCTCAGATATCTGGAATCGGTGGTAAAAGTACCTCAGATACCTGGAATCGGTGGTAAAAATACCTCAGGTACCTGGAATAGGTGGTAAAAGTACCTCAGATACCTGGAATCGGTGGTAAAAGTACCTCAGGTACCTGGAATCGGTGGTAAAAGTACCTCAGATACCTGGAATCAGTGGTAAAAGTACCTCAGATATCTGGAATCGGTGGTAAAAGTACCTCAGATACCTGGAATCGGTGGTAAAAGTACCTCAGGTACCTGGAATCGGTGGTAAAAGTACCTCAGATACCTGGAATCGGTGGTAAAAGTACCTCAGGTACCTGGAATCGGTGGTAAAAGTACCTCATATACCTGGAATCGGTGGTAAAAGTACCTCAGATACCTGGAATCAGTGGTAAAAGTACCTCATATACCTGGAATCGGTGGTAAAAGTACCTCAGATACCTGGAATCAGTGGTAAAAGTACCTCAGATACCTGGAATCGGTGGTAAAAGTACCTCAGATACCTGGAATCGGTGGTAAAAGTACCTCATATACCTGGAATCGGTGGTAAAAGTACCTCAGATACCTGGAATCGGTGGTAAAAGTACCTCAGGTACCTGGAATCGGTGGTAAAAGTACCTCAGAAACCTGGAATCGGTGGTAAAAGTACCTCAGGTAAATGGAATCGGTGGTAAAAGTACCTCAGTTACCTGGAATCAGTGGTAAAAGTACCTCAGATACCTGGAATCAGTGGTAAAAGTACCTCAGATACCTGGAATCAGTGGTAAAAGTACCTCAGATACCTGGAATCAGTGGTAAAAGTACCTCAGATACCTGGAATCGGTGGTAAAAGTACCTCAGATACCTGGAATCAGTGGTAAAAGTACCTCAGATACCTGGAATCGGTGGTAAAAGTAGCTCAGATACCTGGAATCAGTGGTAAAAGTACCTCACGTACCTGGAATCGGTGGTAAAAGTACCTCAGGTAAATAGAATCGGTGGTAAAAGTACCTCAGATACCTGGAATCGGTGGTAAAAGTACCTCACGTACCTGGAATCGGTGGTAAAAGTACCTCAGGTACCTGGAATCGGTGGTAAAAGTACCTCAGATACCTGGAATCGGTGGTAAAAGTACCTCAGATACCTGGAATCGGAGGTAAAAGTACCTCAGGTACCTGAGAATTGTGGTAAAAGTACCTCAGATACCTGGAGTCGGTGGTAAAAGTACCTCAGGTACCTGAGATAGGTGGTAAAAGTACCTCAGACACCTGGAATCAGTGGTAAAAGTACCTCAGATACCTGGAATCAGTGGTAAAAGTACCTCAGATATCTGGAATCGGTGGTAAAAGTACCTCAGATACCTGGAATCGGTGGTAAAAGTACCTCAGGTACCTGGAATCGGTGGTAAAAGTACCTCAGATATCTGGAATCGGTGGTAAAAGTACCTCAGATACCTGGAATCGGTGGTAAAAGTACCTCAGGTACCTGGAATCGGTGGTAAAAGTACCTCAGGTACCTGGAATCGGTGGTAAAAGTACCTCATATACCTGGAATCGGTGGTAAAAGTACCTCAGAAACCTGGAATCGGTGGTAAAAGTACCTCAGGTAAATGGAATCGGTGGTAAAAGTACCTCAGATACCTGGACTAGGTGGTAAAAGTACCTCACGTACCTGGAATCGGTGGTAAAAGTACCTCAGGTAAATAGAATCGGTGGTAAAAGTACCTCAGATACCTGGAATAGGTAGTAAAAGTACCTCAGGTACCTGGAATCGGTGGTAAAAGTACCTCAGATACCTGGAATCTGTGGTAAAAGTACCTCAGATACCTGGAATCAGTGGTAAAAGTACCTCAGATACCTGGAATAGGTGGTAAAAGTACCTCAGGTACCTGGAATCAGTGGTAAAAGTACCTCAGATACCTGGAATAGGTGGTAAAAGTACCTCAGATACCTGGAATCAGTGGTAAAAGTACCTCAGGTACCTGGAATCAGTGGTAAAAGTACCTCAGATACCTGGAATCAGTGGTAAAAGTACCTCAGATACCTGGAATCAGTGGTAAAAGTACCTCAGATACCTGGAATCGGTGGTAAAAGTACCTCAGATACCTGGAATCAGTGGTAACAAATACCTGGAATCAGTGGTAAAAGTACCTCAGATACCTGGAATCAGTGGTAAAAGTACCTCATATACCTGGAATCGGTGGTAAAAGTACCTCAGGTACCTGGAATCAGTGGTAAAAGTACCTCAGATACCTGGAATCAGTGGTAAAAGTACCTCAGATACCTGGAATTGGTGGTAAAAGTACCTCAGGTACCTGGAATCAGTGGTAAAAGTACCTCAGATACCTGGAATCAGTGGTAAAAGTACCTCAGATACCTGGAATCAGTGGTAAAAGTACCTCAGGTACCTGGAATCAGTGGTAAAAGTACCTCAGGTACCTGGAATCAGTGGTAAAAGTACCTCAGGTACCTGGAATCGGTGGTAAAAGTACCTCAGATACCTGGAATCGGTGGTAAAAGTACCTCAGGTACCTGGAATCATGGTAAAAGTACCTCAGGTACCTGGAATCATGGTAAAAGTACCACAGGTACCTGGAATCAGTGGTAAAAGTACCTCAGATACCTGGAATCGGTGGTAAAAGTACCTCAGATACCTGGAATCAGTGGTAAAAGTACCTCAGGTACCTGGAATCAGTGGTAAAAGTACCTCAGATACCTGGAATCGGTGGTAAAAGTACCTCAGGTACCTGGAATCTGTGGTAAAAGTACCTCAGATACCTTGAATCGGTGGTAAAAGTACCTCAGATACCTGGAATCAGTGGTAAAAGTACCTCAGATACCTGGAATCAGTGGTAAAAGTACCTCAGGTACCTGGAATCAGTGGTAAAAGTACCTCAGGTACCTGGAATCAGTGGTAAAAGTACCTCAGATACCTGGAATCGGTGGTAAAAGTACCTCAGGTACCTGGAATCTGTGGTAAAAGTACCTCAGATACCTGGAATCGGTGGTAAAAGTACCTCAGATACCTGGAATCGGTGGTAAAAGTACCTCAGATATCTGGAATCAGTGGTAAAAGTACCTCAGATACCTGGAATCGATGGTAAAAGTACCTCAGATACCTGGAATCGGTGGTAAAAGTACCTCAGGTACCTGGAATCGGAGGTAAAAGTACCTCAGATACCTGGAATCAGTGGTAAAAGTACCTCAGGTACCTGGAATCAGTGGTAAAAGTACCTCAGATACCTGGAATCGGTGGTAAAAGTACCTCAGGTACCTGGAATCAGTGGTAAAAGTACCTCAGATACCTGGAATCAGTGGTAAAAGTACCTCAGATACCTGGAATCGGTGGTAAAAGTACCTCAGGTACCTGGAATCAGTGGTAAAAGTACCTCAGGTACCTGGAATCAGTGGTAAAAGTACCTCAGATACCTGGAATCAGTGGTAAAAGTACCTCACATACCTGGAATCTGTGGTAAAAGTACCTCAGGTACCTGGAATCGGTGGTAAAAGTACCTCAGGTACCTGGAATCAGTGGTAAAAGTACCTCAGATACCTGGAATCGGTGGTAAAAGTACCTCAGATACCTGGAATCGGTGGTAAAAGTACCTCAGGTACCTGGAATCAGTGGTAAAAGTACCTCAGATACCTGGAATCAGTGGTAAAAGTACCTCAGGTATCTGGAATCGGTGGTAAAAGTACCTCAGATACCTGGAATCAGTGGTAAAAGTACCTCAGATACCTGGAATCAATGGTAAAAGTACCTCAGGTACCTGGAATCGGTGGTAAAAGTACCTCAGATACCTGGAATCGGTGGTAAAAGTACCTCAGATACCTGGAATCGGTGGTAAAAGTACCTCAGATACCTGGAATCGGAGGTAAAAGTACCTCAGGTACCTGAGAATTGTGGTAAAAGTACCTCAGATACCTGGAATCGGAGGTAAAAGTACCTCAGATACCTGAGAATTGTGGTAAAAGTACCTCAGATACCTGGAATCGGTGGTAAAAGTACCTCAGGTACCTGGAATCGGTGGTAAAAGTACCTCAGATACCTGGAATCGGTGGTAAAAGTACCTCAGATACCTGGAATCGGTGGTAAAAGTACCTCAGATACCTGGAATCAGTGGTAAAAGTACCTCAGATACCTGGAATCAGTGGTAAAAGTACCTCAGGTACCTGGAATCGGTGGTAAAAGTACCTCAGATACCTGGAATCGGTGGTAAAAGTACCTCAGATACCTGGAATCGGTGGTAAAAGTACCTCAGATACCTGGAATCGGTGGTAAAAGTACCTCAGATACCTGGAATCAGTGGTAAAAGTACCTCAGATACCTGGAATCAGTGGTAAAAGTACCTCAGGTACCTGGAATCGGTGGTAAAAGTACCTCAGATACCTGGAATCGGTGGTAAAAGTACCTCAGATACCTGGAATCAGTGGTAAAAGTACCTCAGATACCTGGAATCAGTGGTAAAAGTACCTCAGGTACCTGGAATCGGTGGTAAAAGTACCTCAGATACCTGGAATCAGTGGTAAAAGTACCTCAGATACCTGGAATCAGTGGTAAAAGTACCTCCGATACCTGGAATCGATGGTAAAAGTACCTCAGGTACCTGGAATCGGTGGTAAAAGTACCTCAGATATCTGGAATCGGTGGTAAAAGTACCTCAGATACCTGGAATCAGTGGTAAAAGTACTGTATCTGAGGTACGGCACCTTTTTAAAAAAATAAATAAATAAATAAATAATAATAATAATTAAAGCTGCAAGCAGCGATGAACGGGCCCTAGCACGTACAATTTTCACCAATTCTGTTCAAGGACTCAAAACTAAGTCCGATCACTCCATCACGACTCTTTATATCAAACCATTCAAAAGTTATGGCAGAAAGTAGTAACTATAAAATATGAACCAATCAGATGAAGGGTGGGCGCGCTTTTTGGCGTCTAGCGTCGCCACGGTAACACTTTTGAAAGAGAAAAGTAATGCGTGTAGTCGCAGGATGTAGACGCACATTTTGATGTATAACACATCTGGGTGCACGTTACGGTTCGAGCTGAATTAACTGCCGAAGGAATGGCATAAATTGCGCCAAAATTACATGATTAATTCAAAATGGCCGACTTCCTGTTCGGTTTTGGCCATGGCGCCAAGAGACTTTTCTTTAAGTTGTGACATGATACAGGTGTGTACCGATTTTCGTTCATGTACGTCAAACCGCATCGTGGGGCTTGAGGCACAAAGTATTCTAGGGGGCGCTGTTGAGCCGTTAGGCCACGCCCATTAATGCAAACCATTAAATATCACATTTATCACCAGGCCTGGCTTGGTGCAGAATGTGGTGACTTTTGGGGCACGTTTAGGGGGGCAAAAAGACCCTTATTTTGTCGGAAATATATATATATATATATATATATATATATATATATATATATATATATATATATATATATATATATATATATATATATATATATATATATATATATATATATATATATATATATATATATAATACCAACATGATATTAACATGATATTAACCAATAATATATATGCAGACAAGTTAGAAAGTCAAAATAAAAAATAATTTCTGAGCCTGTTTACTACAACAGTATAATAAAATCCTGTAATGACGGCTTTTAGTTTTGGTTCCACCCCCAGAATTGAAGTGGCCCCCCCTGCCCCCCCTGGCCCCCCCGGCCCCCCTGGCCCTTCCCGGCCCCCCGTAGGAACCAGTTCTGAGCCCCCCCTGCCTGAACGGCTCCTCCGGACTTCAAAGACAAGACTTGTCTTTTAATTTGATAGAATTAATCCTCAGAGAATTAACGGCGGACTGTTTCGCTGTTAAATACGAGCTGCCGCCGTGACATCTCCCAAATGGGGTTAAATCTAATTATACACCTTCTCTGATTTCATATTTGTTTGTGTTTTTCTGCCAGAAACATCATGAATAAATATTCCAAAAGAAACAAACCTGCACAAACCAACATTTGAGCTGGTTGATTCCAGGAAAGAAGAGTTAGCAACAGTTAGCTACGGTGGCTGCGTCGCTCAGTATTAGTGTGTGAATTTAGGATAAACTAACTACTAGCTCATGGTGCCATGAATGTTAGGAAAACCTGCAAAAGTTGAAGAGATGCTGTTACATCATAACAGTTAGCTACCATTGCTATGTAGCTAAGCATCGGCTCAAGCCCTTAGCATTTTTTTTTATTTTTATTTATCCTTTATTTATACAGATAAAACACTTGAGTCCGAAGACTCATTTTCAAGTGTGACCTGTTCACATCCACACAGTTGCATAAAACATAAAAATGAGACATGACAAGATATGACAGGACATAACACTTGAAACTGATGCAGAGTGGAAATGACAATACACTATAACCGTTAAATAGCTGGAAAATAGAGATATCAGGTTAGTACACTAGCCCCAGACAAAAATAAAACTTGTAGAACACAGACTAGCTTATGTGCTTTAAATGCTTAGCTGCGGCAGAGGTCATCTAGTGCAAGTACAAGATAAAGATGCACTCTCCATGTCTCTAAGCAAAAGCTTAAAACTAGCAAGGGGAATCAGGTTCGTCAACTTCAGACTCTGTTGCAAGGAGTTCCAAGCGGACGGGGCTGCAAAAGAGAACGCCCTTTTGCCTTTCTCTGTGCGGACCAAGGGGATGGAGTAAGTAATGATATCCTGCGTACGGAGAGCGTATCTGGATTGCTTGCGTGAAAAGTAGACAGAGAGGTAGGGTGGGAGCAGACCAAGAATGGATTTGTAAATGAGAGTGTACCAGTGGAGGGTTCGGCGGATGGAAAGAGATGGCCAGTTAACCAGACAGTAAAGCACACAATGGTGTGTAAGTGGTTTACAACCGGTTATGAAGCGCAGCGCTCCATGGTACGCAGCATCCAGAAGTTGGAGACAGCTTGCAGATGCATTCATGTAGAGGACATCACCATAGTCCAAAAGAGGCAAGAAGGTGGCAGTAACCAGCCGTTTCCTAGCAAGAGCTGAAAAGCAGGACTTGTTTCTGAAGAAAAAGCTCAGTTTCAACTTCAGTTTCTTCAAGAGCATATTGATGTGAAGTTGGAAGGTGAGAGTGTCGTCAAGAACAACGCCAAGATATTTGTAGTTTGACACAATCTCAATAGGTGAACCCTGACGAGACACAATGCCAGGAAGTGCCGCTGACGCCTGCTTGCTGTTGGAGAAGAGCATGACCTTGGTCTTCCCTGCATTCACCACCAGTCTAAGCTGAGACAACTGGGACTGAAGGGTGTCAAAAGCAGTCTGTAGAGACTCCAAGGCACGGGAGATGGAAGAAGCAAAGCAGTACATAATTGTGTCATCCGCGTAAAGATGAACAGCAGCATTTGAGGTTGATCCTATTTCATTTATGTAAATGGTGAATAGGGTTGGCCCTAAGACCGAACCCTGTGGCACCCCATTAGAGGTAGTAAGCATGTTGGAGGACAGATCACCAAACTGCACAGCCTGTTTACGCTGAGACAGGTAGTTTGTAAACCAGCCAACAGCATGGGAGGAAAAACCATAAAGCGGTAAATGCTTAGCCACCGTTGCTACACCGCTAACCATTATTCTGTGGCTTCAGCACTAACTAACAGATAGACTGCTAACTATTAAACTGTGGATTTGCCGCTAAAACAAAACCTAAAACACAAGTTCAGTGCAGTCCAGCTAAAAGTCCAGTTATGATCCAGTTAGGATCCAGTTATGATCTAATTATGATCCAGTTATGATCCAGTTATGATCCAGTTAGGATCCAGTTAGGATCCAGTTATGATCTAATTATGATCCAGTTATGATCCAGTTATGATCTAATTATGATCTAATTATGATCCAGTTATGATCTAATTATGATCCAGTTATGATCTAATTATGATCCAGTTATGATCCAGTTATGATCTAATTATGATCCAGTTATGATCCAGTTATGATCCAGTTAGGATCCAGTTAGGATCCAGTTATGATCTAATTATGATCCAGTTATGATCTAATTATGATCTAATTATGATCCAGTTATGATCTAATTATGATCCAGTTATGATCTAATTATGATCCAGTTATGATCCAGTTATGATCCAGTTATGATCCAGTTATGATCTAATTATGATCTAATTATGATCCAGTTATGATCTAATTATGATCCAGTTATGATCCAGTTATGATCCAGTTATGATCCAGTTATGATCCAGTTATGATCCGGTTATGATCCAGTTATGATCCAGTTGTGATCTAATTATGATCCAGTTATGATCTAATTATGATCCAGTTATGATTTAATTATGATCCAGTTATGATCCAGTTATGATCCGGTTATGATCCAGTTATGATCCAGTTGTGATCTAATTATGATCTAATTATGATCCAGTTATGATCCAGTTATGATCCAGTTATGATCCGGTTATGATCCAGTTTTGATCCGGTTATGATCCAGTTATGATCTAATTATGATCCAGTTATGATCCAGTTATGATCTAATTATGATCCAGTTGTGATCCAGTTATGATCTAATTATGATCCAGTTATTATCTAATTATGATCCAGTTATGATCCAGTTATGATCCAGTTATGATCTAATTATGATCCAGTTATGATCCAGTTATGATCCAGTTATGATCCGGTTATGATCCAGTTATGATCCAGTTATGATCCAGTTATGATCTAATTATGATCCAGTTATGATCCAGTTATGATCCAGTTATGATCTAATTATGATCCAGTTATGATCTAATTATGATCCAGTTATGATCCAGTTATGATCCAGTTATGATCCGGTTATGATCCAGTTATGATCCAGTTATGATCCAGTTATGATCTAATTATGATCTAATTATGATCCAGTTATGATCCAGTTATGATCTAATTATGATCTAATTATGATCCAGTTATGATCTAATTATGATCCAGTTATGATCCAGTTATGATCCAGTTATGATCTAGTTATGATCCAGTTATGATTTAATTATGATCCAGTTATGATCCAGTTATGATCCGGTTATGATCCAGTTATGATCCAGTTGTGATCTAATTATGATCCAGTTACAATCCAGTTGTGATCCAGTTATGATCTAATTATGATCCAGTTATGATCCAGTTATGATCAAATTATGATCCAGTTATGACCAAGTTATGATCCAGTTATGATCTAATTATGATCCAGTTATGATCCAGTTATGATCTAATTATGATCCAGTTAAGATCTAGTTATGATCTAATTATGACCCAGTTATTATCCAGTTATGATCCAGTTATGATCTAATTATGATCTAATTATGATCCAGTTATGATCCAGTTATGATCTAGTTATGATCTAATTATGACCCAGTTATTATCCAGTTATGATCCAGTTATGATCTAATTATGATCTAATTATGACCCAGTTATTATCCAGTTATGATCCAGTTATGATCTAATTATGATCCAGTTAAGATCTAGTTATGATCTAATTATGATCCAGTTATGATCTAATTATGATCCAGTTAAGATCCAGTTATGATCTGGTTATGATCCAGTTATGATCTGGTTATGATCCAGTTATGATCCAGATATGATCCAGTTATGATCTAATTATGATCCAGTTATGATCCAGTTATGATCAAGTTATGATCCAGTTACGATCCCGTTATGATCCAGTTATGATCCATTTATTATCCAGTTATGATCCGGTTATGATCCAGTTATGATCCAGTTATGATCCAGTTGTGATCCAGTTATGATCCAGTGATGATCTAATTATGATCCAGTTATGATCCAGTTATGATCTAATTATGATCCAGTTATGATCCAGTTATGATCCAGTTATGATCCAGTTATGATCCAGTTGTGATCCAGTTATGATCTAATTATGATCCAGTTATGATCCAGTTATGATCCAGTTATGATCCGGTTATGATCCAGTTATGATCCAGTTATGATCCAGTTGTGATCCAGTTATGATCCAGTTATGATCTAATTATGATCCAGTTATGATCCAGTTATGATCCAGTTATGATCTAATTATGATCCAGTTATGATCCAGTTATGATCTAATTATGATCCAGTTATGATCCAGTTATGATCCAGTTATGATCTAATTATGATCCAGTTATGATCCAGTTATGATCTAGTTATGATCTAATTATGATCCAGTTATGATCCAGTTATGATCTAATTATTATCCAGTTATGACCAAGTTATGATCCAGTTATGATCTAATTATGATCCAGTTATGATCCAGTTATGATCTAATTATGATCCAGTTAAGATCCAGTTATGATCTAATTATGATCCAGTTATGATCCAGTTAAGATCCAGTTATGATGTAGTAATGATCCAGTTATGATTTAGTTAAGATCCAGCTATGAGCTAGTTATGATCCAGTTATGATCCAGTTATGATCCAGTTATGATCCGGTTATGATCTATTTATGATCCAGTTATGATCTGATTATGATCCAGTTATGATCAAGTTATGATCCAGTTACGATCCCGTTATGATCCAGTTATGATCCATGTATTATCCAGTTATGATCCAGTTATGATCTAATTATGATCCAGTTATGATCCAGTTATGATCCAGTTATGATCCGGTTATGATCCAGTTATGATCCAGTTATGATCCAGTTGTGATCCAGTTATGATCTAATTATGATCTAATTATGATCCAGTTATGATCCAGTTATGATCCAGTTATGATCTAATTATGATCCAGTTATGATCCAGTTATCATCTAATTATGATCCAGTTATGATCTAATTATGATCCAGTTATGATCTAATTATGATCCAGTTATGATCTAATTATGATCCAGTTATGATCCGGTTATGATCTGGTTATGATCTGGTTATGATCCAGTTATGATCCGATTATGATCCAGTTATGATCCCGTTATGATCCAGTTATGATCTAATTATGATCCAGTTATGATCCAGTTATGATCTAATTAGGATCCAGTTATGATCCAGTTATGATCTAATTATGATCCAGTTATGATCTAATTATGATCCAGTTATGATCCAGTTATGATCCAGTTATGATCTAATTATGATCCAGTTATGATCCAGTTATGATCTAATTATGATCTAATTATGATCCAGTTATGATCTAATTATGATCCAGTTATGATCTAATTATGATCCAGTTATGATCTAGTTATGATCCAGTTATGATCCCGTTATGATCCAGTTATGATCCAGTTATGATCTAATTATGATCCAGTTATGATCTAATTATGATCTAATTATGATCCAGTTATGATCCAGTTATGATCTAATTATGATCTAATTATGATCCAGTTATGATCTAATTATGATCCAGTTATGATCTAATTATGATCCACTTATGATCCCGTTATGATCCAGTTATGATCCAGTTATGATCTAATTATGATCTAGTTATGATCCAGTTATGATCCAGTTATGATCTAATTATGATCCACTTATGATCCCGTTATGATCCAGTTATGATCCAGTTATGATCTAATTATGATCTAGTTATGATCTAGTTATGATCCAGTTATGATCTATATATGATCCAGTTATGATCTAGTTATGATCCAGTTATGATCTGGCCGTGGTATACGTTAATTATATCACAGCTGAGCGGCGTCTCCGGCCCTTAATAAAACTCCTATCTCAAAAAATGTGAATATTCTGGGAATAATCTTAAACTGTAAGCCATAATCAGCAATATTAAAATAAAAAAAGGCTTGCAATATTTCAGTTGATTTGTAATGAATCCAGAATGTATGACATTTTTTTTTTTTTTATTGCATTACAGAAAATAAAGATCTTTATCACAATATTCTAATTTTCTGTTCTAACAGTCCTGTATGTCCTCAATGTTGTGAGGAGTTCATAAGAGTGTTCAAATGATTTAATAATGAATATATATTAAAAACATTAATAAGTAGGTATGTCCCAACACTTTTTTGGCCGATACCGATGTTTTGAAAGTGACGTGATCGGCCCGATTGATCGGACTACACTAGTTTATTTTTAAGTTGCGTCTCGTGTGGAGAGTTAGCGTCACCGATCCTGATCCTCCCGTCTGTTTGTCCCTGGATCCGCCATGACGCCGGGGGACTAGCGGCGTAAACTCCGTCAACAGAGGAGGCGTTGTGTTCCAGCGCCGCCATCTGTGCTAACTCCACGCTAACTCCACGCTAACCTGGGACGGCGTTTCCGTCAGCCGTTTACAGGTTAAAAGCTCCTGATTGTTTTCCTCCCTGAATCCAGCCGGAGAACATTCCTCCTCCTCCTCCTCCTCCTCCTCCTCCTCCTCCTCCTCCTCCTCCTCCTCCTCCTCCACCTCCGTCTTCCACCGCTTTGCTCGTAATTGGAGAAAGTGGAGCTGAACTAGCGACTGTAAACCAATTCTTCAATTTGCCGTCGTCGCCTTTTCCTGCAGCTGCCACTTAGATCTGATTCACCGTCTTCCTCTCTTCTTCTCTTTCTCTCCTTCTCTCTTCCTCTCCTCTTCTCCAGCCTCCCTTTCTCTCTAGTCTCTCCAAACACACATTTATTTAGCTCATTCCTACCAGGTTTTCTTTTCCAGATTTGACCAAATTCTGTCTGTCAGGGATTTATTTGGATCCCTTTGACTAAACCTGGGGGAAACGACTCGTACAAGTCCCCAGAAATAGACTAGAGACACGCAGGGGCGAAAATCCCGGGGGGGACAGGGGGGGACAGGGGGGACAAGTCCCCCCCATTAGTAAAGCTGTCCCCCCCTAGAATAATTTGAGACAGAATTAATAATTTTGGAACAATGCAGTAGTATTTAGTAGTGTTGCACCAAAGTGAAAATTTGTGGCCGAAACCGAAATCGAAAATAATAATAAACAGTAAAATCTCATTACATTTAAAACAAGACTCATCACTGGAAAAAAACAACAATTTTCACCTGTTTCAAGTAAATTTTCACTTGAAATAAGTAGAAAAATCTGCCAGTGGAACAAGATTTATCTTCTCATTACAAGCAAAAACATCTTGTTCCACTGGCAGATTTTTCTACTTATTTTAAGTGAAAATCTACTTGAAACAGGTGAAAATTGTTGTTTTTTCCAGTGATGAGTCTTGTTTTAAATGTAATGAGATTTTTTTTAACTAAAAATGAGACATTTTAACTAGAAATAAGACAAATATTCTTGTTAAGATTTTGGGTTTTTGCAGTGTATTATGTCAGATGTGCTGTATTATTGCACCTTCCACCTAATAACATTGTTTTGTATTGCTCTAAGAAAGCTCTTCTGCCTGTTTGAGATAGAGATGGAAATGTCAAAATGCTGTATTAAAGGAAGGCTAAAACTTTTATTCCTTGTCCCCCCCTGGATTTATTCTCTAAAATTGTACTGTTTATTGTCCCCCCCAACTATGAAACTGGATTTTCGCCCCTGGAGACACGGACTAGCGACTAGCAATTCATTTAGTTAGTTTGGACTTGTAACATACAGATGATTAAAGATTGGCTTATATGGGTTGTTTTGATGCCTAGCAAATAAAAATGCTCCATAAAATGGCAGTATAGAATGTAAACATGTAAAAAATATGCTTAGACTGGTCATGAAGGGTTAAGACCCTGTAAAAGTTCCCTAAAGGCCAAATAAAGGTATCGTAAAAGTTCCCTAAAGGCCCCGAAAAGGTACTGTAAAAGTTCCCTAAAGGCCAAATAAAGGTATCGTAAAAGTTCCCTAAAGGCCCTGTAAAGGTAGCGTAAAGACGTCGTAAAAGCCCCGCAAAGGCCCTGCAAAAGTTCCCTAAAGGCCCCAAAAAAGTTCCCTAAAGGCCCCGTAAAGGTTCCATAAAGGTCTTGTGAAGGTACCGTAAAAGTTCCCTAAAGGCCAAATAAAGGTAAAGTAATAGCTCCCTAAAGGCACTGTAAATGTCTCCTAAAGGCCCCGTAAAAGTTCACTAAAGGCCCTGCAAAAGTTCCCTAAAGGCCCCGTAAAACTTCCCCAAAGGCCCCGTAAAAGTTCCCTAAAGGCCCCGTAAAAGTTCCCTAAAGGCCCCGTAAAAGTTCCCTAAAGGCCCCGTAAAACTTCCCCAAAGGCCCCGTAAAAGTTCCCGAAAGGCCCCGTAAAACTTCCCCAAAGGCCCCGTAAAAGTTCCCTAAAGGCCCCGTAAAACTTCCCCAAAGGCCCCGTAAAAGTTCCCTAAAGGCCCCGTAAAAGTTGCCTAAAGGCCCCATAAAGGTACCGCAAAAGTTCACTAAAGACCCCGTAAAGGTTCCATAAAGGTCTCGTGAAGGTACCATAAAAGTTCCCTTTAAAAGTACCGTAAAGGTACCGTAAAAATTCCGTAAAAGGCCCCGTAAAGGTACCGTAAATGTTGCCTAAAGTTGGCTAAAGTTCCCTAAAGGCCCTGTAAAAGTACCATAAGGTCTTGTAAAGTTGACATTCTGATAAAAGCATGAAGACGGTGAGACGGGTGTAAAACCCTGGACCGTCCTTCTGAACTGCCCCCTAATTCTAACCCTAACTCTAACTCTAACCCCCCGTTTGCTCGGTCGTCCTCTCCTGGAACCTGGACTGTTGCAGCAGCAGCTGCTCCTCTAACTCCCTGCTGGTGTCTTTCCCTCTGGACGTTGTGTTTCTCCAGACCAGCAGGAGGAACTCAGGTTTCTCCAGAGATCAGAGACGGAGAGGAACTTTGTTGTTGACGTGTTTTTGCTGTTTTTCTCTCCCTCCCCGGAGAAGGGAGGGCAGGATTGGTGACGCTTCCTCCGCTCAGAGAAACTAATTTGAAAAATGATTAGCAAATTAAAATCAGGGATTAAATCAAGTCGCTGGCGTGTCGCCGCCTTTGTCCGCCGACGCCCTGAAAGTTCCAGCCGCCGCATCGAGCCTTCAATTTACTGCAAACAAGGAAATATTAGGAGGCGTTTTGTGCGGCGCTGCTAATCCGCGGCGGTATCACGCCCGCTAATCCGCGGCGCTAAATCCCGTTACGGGTAGAAGTGGTGGCGAGGCGGGATCATGTGATCAACATGGAAATTACATCTGGATACTTTCAATTATTCTGCTGCTAATGACGCAGCTCAGATTAGCGCTAGCAAACACGACGCCTGCTGCATGCTGGGAGGGGGCGGGGCCAGGGGGGGGGGACAGGGCAGGGGGCGGGGCCAAACCCAAACCCTACTGGGGTTCTTCCTTGTCTTCCTTCTGGTCTCTCAGGTGGCGGTTGTTCCTCCTGCACCAACTTTACAGTCCAGGTGGAGAATCGTTGTGACTGTTACACACACACAGATAAACACACACACACACCTCCTGATCACACACACACACACACACACACACACACACACACACACACACACACACACACACCTGATCACACACACACACCTGATCTCACAAAAATCCGTGAAATGCCCACGACCTCTCACCACTATTTTCCGTGGCACCAGCACGGAAATGGTATAATTCCATGTGAGCACCACGGATATTGTACCTATGCGAAGGAATTGTTACGTAATTGGGAATTAAAATGTATATAAAAACAGTTTATTCCGTATTTCACAATCGTCCCATTCACGTCTGTCACACGCACACACTAGTTAAGCCTAAGTATGCCTAAATAATGGTTCCACGTTAAATCGACGCAGAGCCTAGTAGCCTAGAACGCCGTAGTTTACGCCGTAGGTTACGCGGCGACACGCCCGTGGCAGCGTAACCTACGCCGTAGGCTCTGCGTCAATTTAACGCGGAACCATGAATCAGCCTTGAGCAGCACTGAAGAGAGGAGGGGGAGCGGGGCTCCGTCCCGTCTTCACACAGTGTCTTGATGATTTGCAATTACAGGCAGAGCCTACCGTTAGTTCTTAAACTGTAAAAAAAGGGAGGGGACAAAAACATGAGTTTGAAAAGTGGGGGGGACATGTCCCCCCTGTTCCCAGTGGAAATTGTGCCCTTTTATTTTCACTCGCTTTATTTTATACTATTTATACTTTTACTGTGACCACCAAATAATGTGGTTTTCCTGTCCTCCACCTCATCCTCAACATTTCGATATCAGATCTCAGTGAAATTTAGTGGCACGGTGGCTGGATACTTCTCATTCATTCTGACGCCCAAACAGACTGCAGGTGGCGCTGCACATGCTCAGTAGGCTCATCCATATGCAAATACTACTTTGCATTACCCTTTTATGGTAAAAAGTGGGCGTGTAGAGGGCGGGATATGAGGTGGATTCACCTGCCAACCTTCCAGCTGGACTGTGATTCATAAAGAGAACATTGCGTGCAGGTTTGCGTGCACATGGTTTTATTGATCCGGATTTTTTTTGCGCCCGCCATTTTCGGCTTTTGGGTATAGGTGCACTTTTAGTATGAATTCTACGCACTCCATTTTAAATGAGGCCCCTGATCTCTTCCAGGACTTCGTATCTGCTCTTCATTCAGTAAAGCGGGTCCATGAATCCAGCAGGGAGACCCCCCCCCCCCAGATAGGAGTAATAACCCCCCCCCCCCCCCCAGATAGGAGTAATAACCCCCCCCCAGGAGCAGTATTTATCAGGTCTGACCTCTTTACTCATCAGCAGGTCGATGCAGGAAAACTGCAGGAAAACTGGTGTCAGCTGGAGAGAAGAAGAAGAAGCTGCTGAGACACTTAGAGCTGATGGATGGTACACACACACACACACACACACACACACACACACACACACACACACACACACACACACACACACACACACACACACACACACACAGAGGAACAGAAACCACTTCTACAGAAAACATAAAACAGCTTGAGTCCAAACACTTGAGTGGAAGATTCACTTCATCTGTTCTATAGAAAAAAAAAAATATATATATATATATATATAAATACATAAATATACATGTATATATATATATATATATATATATATATAAATAAATGTAACATTTTAAAAAAAACTTTAAGAAAATTATTAAAGAAATCTATACATATTTAAACATATATATATATATATATATATATAATACACATGGGTATATATACATATTTTTATATGTATATATTTCTCAGATCCTCAGAAACTTTCCCGCCAGTGCCGGTTCTCAAGGATCCGTTTTTTTGTCTGAGCCGAGGCCGATCCCTCCGCCGATCCGCGGCGGCGCCGCTCACGCTCACGCTGAGTGGGTAATTGCAGCGTTTCTTCTGCATATTCATAGACGCCGCTCCGAGACGGAGCCGCTTTCAGAGGCAATTACGGGTCTGAGACGAGACCAGAGACAACAGAACCACTTCCTCGTCCCGTGGTAACAAAGAGCCCCGACGCAACGGGACAATGGCCGCCGGCGCCGCTTTACGGCACAAAAGCAGCGCGGCGCTCTGTCAGACTGTCAACGACAAGAGAGACGCACCTGAGACTGTTGTCAACAGGTCGACAGGTCTACAGGTAACGCTCGGCGTCTGGGACTCAAACACGACACCAGCGGTTCCTCAGCTGAGGATCATCCAGATTAATTCTGTTAATCCCGGGGGACAGAAACCCCCGCCGGCTCCTGGACACGAGTCCTGGTACTGGTGGGAAAACTGGGCCGAGTAGGTACTAGTGGTACTTGCTTAGGCTTATTCCGTGGTCAGAAAGGGTTAAGATCCTGTAAAGGTCCCGTAAAAGTTCCCTAAAAGTTCCCTAAAGGTACCGTAAAGATCTCGTAAAGGCCCTGTAAAAGTTCCCTAAAGGCCCCGTAAAAGTTCCCTAAAGGCCCCGTAAAAGTTCCCTAAAGGCCCCGTAAAAGTTCCCTAAAGGCCCCATAAAGGTTCCCTAAAGGCCCCGTAAAAGTTCCCTAAAGGCCCCATAAAAGTTCCCTAAAGGGCCCGAAAAGGTTCAATTCAATTCAATTCAATTTTATTTATATAGCGTCTAATACAACAGAGTTGTCTCTAGACGCTTTACAGAGACCCATACCCAGAACATGACCCCCGAGCAGTTATTACATAAACAATGGCAGGTAAAAACTCCCCTAGTGGGAGAAAAACCTTAAGCCAAACATTGGCAAGGAAAAACTCCCCTTTAGGAGGGAAGAAACCTTGAGCAGGACCAGGCTCATCAGGGGGGACCCTCCTGCCGAGGGCCAGACTGGTGGGTCAGGGACGTCAGCAGCACAGCAGGCAGGTGGAAGCAGCAACGGGATGACCGGGGGTGGGGACCGCAGGCCGGCACGCAGCTCCCGAAGCTCCGGCCCAATCAGCAAGTCCCAGGTTGGGGTGCAGGGTCGGGGAAAGACTTGTGCTCCGTAATGCAAGCTACAAGCCACCCACGACCACCTGCAGGTTCCGGTGTCCGGCAAAGGATGCTGCAACATGGACAAAAGAGAGAAAAGGGAGGAAAAGGGGGGGGCAGCACAAGAAACTACAGGAGCGACTCTGACACACTAAAGTTTACACTACCTAGAGATTTACCAACACCAGCTAGAGGTTTACTAAACACTAACTATAGGCTTTACTAAACAGAAAGGTTTTAAGTTTAGTTTTAAAGGTGGAGGTGGTGTCAGCCTCCTTAACCCAGATTGGAAGTTGGTTCCATAGGGGGAAAGAAAAACGCAGTTAAGTCTTTTCCCTAAAGGCCCCGTATAAGTTCCCTAAAGGCCCCGTAAAAGTTCCCTAAATGCCCCATAAAAGTTCCCTACAGGGCCCGAAAAGGTTCCCTAAAGTTATCGTAAAGGTCTCATAAAGGACCTGTAAAAGTTCCCTAAAGGCCTGTATAAGTTCCTTAAAGGACTCGTAAAAGTTCCCTAAAGGTTCCATAAAGGCCCCGTAAAAGTTCCCTAAAGGCCCCGTAAAAGTTCCCTAAAGGCCCCATAAAGGACCAGTAAAAGTTCCCTAAAGGCCCCGTAAAAGTTCCCTAAAGGCCCCGTAAAATTTCCCTAAAGGCCCCGTAAATGTTCCATAAAGGGCCCGAAAAGGTTCCCTAAAGTTCTCGTAAAGGTCTCGTAAAGGACCCGTAAAAGTTCCCTAAAGGCCCGTATAAGTTCCCTAAAGGACTCGTAAAAGTTCCCTAAAGACCCCGTAAAAGTTCCCTAAAGTCCCCATAAAGGCCCCGTAAAAGTTCCCTAAAGGCCCCGTAAAAGTTCCCTAAAGGCCCCGTAAAGGCCCCGTAAAAGTTCCCTAAAGGCCCCATAAAGGCCCCGTAAAAGTTCCCTAAAGGCCCTGTACAAGTTCCCTAAAGGCCCCGTAAAAGTTCCCTAAAGTCCCCATAAAGGCCCCGTAAAAATTCCCTAAAAGCCCCGTAAAGGCCCCGTAAAAGTTCCCTAAAGGCCCCATAAAGGCCCCGTAAAAGTTCCCTAAAGGCCCCGTAAAAGTTCCCTAAAGGCCCCGTAAAAGTCCCCTAAAGGCCCTGTAAAAGTTCCCTAAAGGCCCCGTAAAAATTCCCTAAAGGCCCCGTAAAAGTTCCCTAAAGGCCCCGTAAAAATTCCCTAAAGGCCCAATAAAAGCCCCGTAAAAGTTCCCTAAAGGCCCCGTAAAAGTTCCCTAAAGGCCCCATAAAGGTTCCCTAAAGGCCCCATAAAAGTTCCCTAAATGCCCCATAAAGGACCAGTAAAAGTTCCCTAAAGGCCCCATAAAAGTTCCCTAAATGCCCCATAAAGGACCAGTAAAAGTTCCCTAAAGGCCCCATAAAGGTTCCCTAAAGGCCCCGTGAAAGTTCCCTAAAGGCCCTGTAAGTGTTCCATAAAGGGCCCGAAAAGGTTCCCTAAAGTTCTCGTAAAGGTCTTGTAAAGGCCCCATTAAAGTTCCCCAAAGGCCCCGTAAAAGTTCCCTAAAGGCCCCGTAAAAGTTCCCTAAAGGCCCCATAAAGGCCCCGTAAAAGTTCCCTAAAGGCCCCGTAAAAGTTCCCTAAAGGAGCCGTAAAAGTTCCCTAAAGGCCCTGTAAAAGTTCCCTAAAGGCCCCATTAAAGTTCCCCAAAGGCCCCGTAAAAGTTCCCTAAAGGCCCCATTAAAGTTCCCTAAAGGCCCCATTAAAGTTCCCCAAAGGCCCCGTAAAAGTTCCCTAAAGGCCCCATAAAAGTTCCCTAAAGGCCCCATAAAGGTTCCCTAAAGGTCCCGTAAAAGTTCCCTAAAGGCCCCATTAAGATCCCTAAAGGCCCCATTAAAGTTCCCTAAAGGCCCCGTAAAAGTTCCCTAAAGGCCCCATTAAGTTCCCTAAAGGCCCCATTAAAGTTCCCTAAAGGCCCCGTAAAAGTTCCCTAAAGGCCCCATAAAAGTTCCCTAAAGGCCCCATTAAAGTTCCCTAAAGGTCCCGTAAAAGTTCCCTAAAGGCCCCATTAAGTTCCCTAAAGGCCCCATTAAAGTTCCCTAAAGGCCCCGTAAAAGTTCCCTAAAGGCCCCATAAAAGTTCCCTAAAGGCCCCATTAAAGTTCCCTAAAGGCCCCATTAAAGTTCCCTAAAGGCCCCGTAAAAGTTCCCTAAAGGACCCGTAAAAGTTCCATAAAGGCCCCGTAAAAGTTCCCTAAAGGCCCCGTAAAAGTTCCCTAAAGGCCCTGTAAAAGTTCCCTAAAGGTCTCGTAAAAGTTCCCTAAAGGCCCCGTAGAAGTTCCCTAAAGGCCCCGTAAAAGTTCCCTAAAGGCCCCATAAAGGTTCCCTAAAGGCCCCGTAAAAGTTCCCTAAAGGCCCCGTAAAAGTTCCCTAAAGGCCCCATAAAGGTTCCCTAAAGGCCCCGTAAAAGTTCCCTAAAGGACCCGTAAAAGTTCCCTAAAGGCCCCGTAAAAGTTCCCTAAAGGCCCCATAAAGGTTCCCTAAAGGCCCCGTAAAAGTTCCCTAAAGCAGTGGTTCCCAACCTTTTTTCTTGGTCCCCCTACTTGTGTCTAAGACCAGCCGGGCCCCCCGACCCGTACGAACCAGCACCAACATAGTCTTTAATTGAAAAAATTTACATTAATTATGTTTTTTTGATACATTTTTCTTTGGTTTACTCTGTATACATATGACTTTGTTTTTCTCCAATGTCACCAATGTATAAAATACGCACAAAACGACATAAAAGGACATAAAAATATTTCTGAAAAATGTTTCTTTTAATATGAGACCAACATTTTTTAACATTTTTCTTTAACAACCTGTCGGAGTTAATTAAATGTTGAGTAATGGTATAATAATAAGGAATTAAATAATTTCCTGTGTTTGTCACCAGTGTATAAAAAACACAAAAAATATTCAAGACATTCATAAATTATTCCTAACAATGTATTATTAGACCCTCCAGGAATCCACGATTCCGTGATCGCGGAATTTTTCGCGGATTTCACGGTTGTCCGTGGATTTACAGACCTTCCGTGGATTTCAATGTCTGGTGCAGAAAAATCACTTTTACTGGGGTTAATATTGCATATGTCCGCGCTGAATATGCAAATTATGCGGGGCTCGCTTGATTTCACCGCATCATCACCGCATTTTTGCATAAAGTTTGGAAAAAGGGGGGAGTGTTGTGAGTGACATGTCGGGACACCCGGTCGCGACGTGCGGGACCCGCCCGGGGACCTCCGCAGAAACCGCCACCCCCCAAACAGCAGCTCTCACCCGCGGGGGTGAGAGGAAAAAGGGAGTGCCGTCTCCGCCGAGCCCCCCGTTTGCGCGGGCGGTGCGGCTGCCGGTGGACTCAGGATCCGCGCTGACCGCGCACCACTGCGCCTGCGAGGGCCGGCGGAGGCGGACTCACGTTCCCATCCACTGGGGGATCTTGGCGGACGCGTGGGGTGACGGAGCTCTGTCTCGTCCCCTCGTCGCGCCGGTGCGCCCGGCAATCACCCGAGCACCGAGCCGCGGGCTGGAGGGAGAGGGGCGGTCGGCCCCCGGGCTGCGACCGCCCCTCTCCTCTCCTCTCCACCTGCGCTCTCCATTTTTTTTTCTCTTACGACCTCAGATCAGACAACCCGCTGAATTTAAGAGGGAAGAGCTCAGCGCCGAATCCGCAACTTCCTGCATATTTCGCATATTTTGCAACTTTCCGCATATTCCACGAGTTCCCGCATATTCTGCAACTTCCAGCATATTCCGCAATTTCATTGCATAAAAGCACATAAAAAACCAGCAAATTTAATCGCATAATCAATGATTTTAGCCCGCGTTTTTCTGGAGGGTCTATCTTATGAATGACTCATTCGCACATATAATTTTTACAACTGCACAATTTCGAAGGAGACAAAGTTTCGCCCCCCCAGAGATCTCTGCCCGGACCCCAGGGGGGGGAAGGACCCCGGGTTGGGAGACACTGATCTAAAGGTTCAAGCTGGGAGAGCAGGAACTGGGAGTTCTGGGAGGACGACCGTCACCGTCACCGTCGCCGTCGCCGTCACCGTCGGCTCGGCTCCTAAAGGCTGATTTACCCGTTAGCCACGCCGCGGCGTGATTTAGCGTTGGGGCCGTCCCCCCCCCATGGAGCCCTACAGAGATGTCCCCCCCCCCCCTACAGAGACGTCAACGACCCCGACATGAGGGACGACGTTCCTCTCTTCCTTCCCTCCCTCCCTTCCTTCCTTCCCTCCATCATGACCTTTCCCGACGGCCCCCACCGCGTGATTAAAGCCCCGTCAGCACGACGCCGGGGATCGTGGGTAAATCACCACGCCGGGGATCGTGGGTAACGCTGTCCAGATGGGGGGTGGGGGGGGGGACTGTCACCTCCACCCCCCATCACCCCCATCACCCGGACCAGGACAACAGATTCTTCATCTTCATTTATCTCCGTTGTTTTATTCACCGCTGGAGGAAAGAAGGAGGAGAGGGAGGAGAGGAAACGAGGGATGAATCACATTCAAAAGGACAAAAACAAAAAATCAGACGCTGAAACTAATCCTGATTTCATTATGCACTTTGAGAAAAAAGTTGAAATGTTAAGAAAAAAGTTGAAATGTTAAGAAAAAAGGCGAAATTTCGACATTATTCACAAAATTTCGACTTTATGCTTAAAATTGTATTTCAACATTAATCTCGACATTTCAACTTTTTTCTCGAAGTGCAAAATAAAGAAAATCTTCCCCGCTCAAATATTTTTTCTCCTGCTTGGCCCTGATTCTCTTCCGTAATATATATATATATATATATATATATATATATATATATATATATATATATATATATATATATATATATTATATAAATATATATTTAATTTTTTTTTTACATATATATTTTTATATATATATATATATATATATATATATATATATATATTTAAAAAAACATATTTTTTTGAATATATATATATATTTAAAATGTACTAAAAAAATTCAAATGTACTAAAATGTTTTCATGCTGATCATCACCGTCATTGATGAACTGATGCAACAGACAAACTACTTTCCTTTTTTTCCAGGATTACATCCTTCACTTTCATAACGAGCTCTTAATCAGGAACACTTATTTACATTTATTACATATTTATTTATTCATTTGTGGTTAAAGGTTCCTTAATGCCTCAAACACTCGCGACCCGTTCACCATTAGCCGCCGCGGCGGCGTCGCTATCACTTCTGCTTTCCCTCTCCGACCACATGGAAGGATCGTTAGCTTGTGAAGCTCCGCCGGGGGGGTTAATGGGGGGGGGGGTAATAGAGGGGGGGTATCTAACAGCGAGAGGCTAACGGGGGGGGGGGGGGAACAGCGAGAGGCTAACGCTAATCCACTTATTAAGGCAACAACTGCAGCCTGGAACCCGCGCCAGATATTAATACCTAATCATGAGTTAATTAAAGGAGGGTTAGCTGGCAGCTAATCCTCCTGATGGGGGGTGGGGGGGCTGGTGGGGGGGCAGAGCATCCGGGGGGTGGGGGGGCGTCGGGGGGGGCTGGTGCTAATGCCAGCGCCGGAGCGGAGGACCGGAGAGGCAGCTAACCGCCAGGTGCCAGTGTTGAATCTTCAGGAGAATCGGGTCAATTTAGGCCACACTTTACAAAAACTGATATTTCCCCGTCTACGTTGATAAAATTCCATCATTTCCAGGAACCTGCATAAATATCTGTTAAGGTGCTATGAGCAGCCAAACCTACAGGGGGCAGTGTAACGAGAAGATAAAGTCATGCTAGCCAATCAGAATCCTGGAAAAAAACATCAACAAATGACACCAGTAACTTCCAGTTACTTCCAGAGGTGGAAAAAGTACAAAAATATTGTACTTAAGTAAAAGTACAAAGTACCCATTAAGAACATTACTTAAGTAAAAGTATAAAAGTACCTCAAATTAAATATAATAAAGTACCAAAAGTACATGGTGTAAAATGTACTAAAGTACAAAAGTAAAAAGTACAAAGTACAAAATTCTAAATTATTTTCAAAAGGATTGCAAAGAAATGAAGTCCCAACATTGTCATGCTGTCAAAAGTGGCTTTATTCCAAGAATTTGCTTACAACTCTAAATAATGGTGATATTATTCTGACCCCTTTAGCGTTTGTTTCCATTACCCCATTTTAATTTCTCCCTTTGCTCATCACTGCTGCTGTTCCCCATCGGCCCCACTGACAGGTCCACCCCCAGCCTGTAGTATCAACCCCAGCTGAAGGAGGATGAAGGAGACTCTTGAAATGATTGAACTTTTAAATGCCAAAACCACCTTAGAAGGAGTGGAATTATAGAATGGTGCCCATGGACACGCGTCAGCTGCCGCTCCGTCCTCATCGGTCTTCGACGCGACGGCGGTTCCTCCGGCCTTCCGGCCCGCCTCTCCGGCGCAACTCTCCCGGGAGATGCGTCTCCTTCTCGGTATGGAGGCCGCCCCAGGTGTCTCGTCATGGAGCCGCCGCCGGGCAATCACTGCAATCCACTTGCCCCCCTTCCTTCCCGTCCGCCTTATGGTTCCGCCTTAAATCGACGCACACCCTACGCCGTAGGCTACGGCGTAGGGCGTGCGTCGCCGCGTACCCTACGCCGTAGCTCTGCGCCGGTGTAACGCGGAACGATAAATCAGCCCCCGCTGTGCTGTTCTCACGGCAATAGCCTACATTTTCATTTAATGTAAGACTTTAATTTGTAGCGAGTAACGACGTGTCCAATTTAAAATATATCGGATTAAAAGTACGATTTTTTCCTTGAAAATGTAACGAAGTAAAAGTAAAAGTACAGAAAAATGAAAGTATCAATAAAAGTACAAATTCTCAAAAATCTTACTTAAGTACATTAACAAAGTACTTGTACCATTTCCATTTTTATTTATTATAAATATCTCATAAATATCATTTTTGTCCATCGTTCCTGTAGTTTCTTGTGCCGGCCCCCCTTTTTTCTCTTTTGTGCATGTTTGCAGGCCGGAGCCTCGGGAGCTGCGTTCTGGCCTGCGGTCCCGGCCCCCCCCCCCCCCCCATCCCCGGTCATCCTGTTGCTGCTTCCACCTGCCTGCAGGAGGAGGAGGAGGAGGAGGAGGGTGATTTCTGGTCGTTGGCCGAGCATCGGGCTGAGCGGAGCGGCTAGCCGCCGCCGCTGCTCAGATGAGGCTAATTAGCTCCGTCCCTCTGAACTCATCCATCTTCTTCTCCTCCTCCTCCTCCCTCTCTCCGCCTCTCCAAATAAATTGCTCTTTATTACTCCGCCGTGCCGGTTATTGCCTGTGAAATAATGAGCTCTCCCGGTCAGGGAGAGCCGCCGCGTAATTGATTTCCCCTCCTCTTTTTATTTGGCCGGCGTGTCATTATTAGCTAGCCGGGGATTACCGCGGAGATTAGCTCGTTAGGACGACCAGCTTCAGACGCGCTACGTTAGCCGCGGCGCGTTGGGGTTGGATATCCACCGGACAGAAATCACCGGCGTCTCTCACCGCTCAGCGCCGAGATGGAGACGGTCCCGGCAGGAAGTGGGGGGAGGGGCCGGTTATAAATGTTTCATTCCTCCTGAATGGCAGGTTAAGTGAGGATACGATAACACCGCCGACAGACGTGGCAACTTTAATTTCCTTTTCCTATTGTGGGAGATTTATGAGCAGAAATTAAATTCCAGCAGCTCGAGGGAGGGAGAGAGGGAGGAGGAACGGGGGAGATTCCACCGTAACGATGTGTGAGGGATAAGAAACACCAGACGCTGGACGGAGGTTTCGTTTACAGGAAAATCAAAGCTCAAAGTCTCCAAAAACCATCATTTCTGAAAACTCCGGCCAAAGTGTAGATTTTTAAAACCTCCATCTTCACGTTTGCTTGTAAA
>NC_084602.1:42330100-42373028 GCF_033807715.1 Cololabis saira
TTGTAAAAATATTCACCAGTTCAAGAAATTGTATAAAGACAAAATAATCAGACAATATGAATTTAACGGGTAAAATATCTTTTGTTGTTTTTGTTTTTATATTGTTGGTGAGTTAGTGTGTATGTTTTCTTATTTTTTGTTTTGTTTTTTCATTATTTCTTTTTTTTGGTATTATATAAGCAGTGATTGTTGAACAGACGGACAGAACATCTTCATACGAATTGTTTTATCTTTTTAGAGAAAGGGGCTTGTAATATAAGGATTTCTTCTTCTTGCCCCTTTTCCATCATGGAATGGAACATATGTGAACTATTTCCATGATATGGAATAAATAAAAATGAAATAAAAATAAAATGAAATATGTGATATGTGTTTCAAATCAATATCGTAAAGCCAATTCTTGTATTCTGAACATTGTTGTTCAACTTTATTCACAAATGTTTGACTTTTTTCTCAACATTTCAACTTTTTTCTCGAAGTGCATAATGAAACATAATCTTCCTCCTCTGAAATATTATTTTTATTTTTCTCCTCCCTGGCCCTGATACTCCTCCATATGTTTTTATTCATCAACGATATTGCATTATATATTTAATTATTGTTATCATCATATGACCAGCATTTTTGTTGCGTCTTGTTTTCCTAAGGTGATAAAAGTTAGTTGATGATGATATTTAGTCATAATTTTCGTTGACAAAAGCAACTTTACTGTACAAGTCCTTGGTGTCCTAGTGACACTAACATATACCTGCGTGTCATCTGCATAGCGGTGGTAGTTTATTTTCTTGTTCCCTATAATCTGCGCCAGTGGGAGCATGTAGAACAGGGGTCGGCAACCCAAAATGTTTTAGAGCCATATTGGACCAAAAACACAAAAAACAAATATGTCTGGAGCCGCAAAAAATGTAAAGTCTTGTATCAGCCTTAGAATGAAGACAAATGGCAAAAGTCGAAATGTTGAGAAAAAAAGTCAAAATGTCGAGAGAAAAAAGTCGAAATGTCGAAATTAAAAAAGGAAAAAGGAAGAAAAAAAGAGAAAAAAACGAAAAAAGAAGAAAAAAAAGAAAAAAAGAAAAAAGAAGAAAAAAAAGAAAAAAAGGTCAAACATTTTTGAAAAAGCTCCAGGAGCCACTAGGGCAGCGCTAAAGAGCCGCATGCGGCTGTAGAGCCGTGGGTTTCTGACCCCTGATGTGGAAGTTAAACAGAAGAAGTCCCAGGATGGAGCCTTGGGGAACTCCACATGTGATTATTGTCCGCTCAGATGTAAAGTTAAAGTAGTTCCTGTTCTCTAAGTATGTTCTGAACCAGTTTATTCCAGGTCCAGAAAGACCCAGGTCTCCAGTTTCAGTAAAATATTGTGTTCAACTGGATCAAATGCAGATCTGAGATCCAGTAAAACTGAGACCGACCTGTTTCCACGTCCGGATTCAGACATTCGTCATTAAAGACGTTGATCAGAGCGTCTTTAAAGCTGCGGTCTAAAAACTTACTGGAAGCATCTTAGCAGTTGTTCTGGGTTAAAAAGTTATTTAGATGTTGAAAAACTGCTTTTTCAATGATCTTACCTGATCTGTAGCACCAACTGCTTAGCTTTTTTATTTTTATTTTATTTTTTTATTTTTATTTCTCATTTATTTTTATTTTCTATTTTTTATTTTTTTCTAATCTTTATTGTAAGCGCTTTGAGACTTGTTCTTCAGGTGAAAATGCGCTCTATAAATACAATTTATTATTATTATTATTATAACTGAGGAGTTCCACAGGGCTCTGTGTCAGGACCTCCGTTTCTTTAACGCTACATGCCCTAAACTCGGCTTCAACTTGTGCTAATTAATATAAATGTTTGTTTATCTGCAGATGACACCCTGATTTATGTTACCAATCTGTATTCCAGGTGTTTTTGGGGGAATGTTTGGATGACTGAACACAAACTCCACATGGAGATGAAAATAAGACGTATAAAAACATAAATAACATAAACCTCCTGAGCTTCGGTTTTAATCATCGTTCCTCCATTTCAGTGTTTAATCTGTTGACTGATTAAACAACATCCTTCACACTTGAGGTGAAACAGATGCAAATGTGCTGAATGATGAGTGAGAAAACGGCTGAATAGTAATGGAGTATTTGATTTAAAGATTCGTTCGTTCGTTCGTTTTTGTTTATTTCGAACAAGAAAAAAGATGAGAAAACAAATACAGGTGGCATTATCCACCACATAAAGAAAAAAACAACATCAAAACACGTTTCATATAAATATATTAAAAAAAACTAAATATACGATATATTTTAAATATTAAAAATGCATATATATCCCTTACGTTTTTACCAACATGGTATTAACCATTAATATAAATGCAGACAAGTTAGAAAGTTAAAAAAGTTAGCTCTCTACAACATCAGGAAGATCAGACCGTACCTGACAGAAAATACGACGAGGATTATACAATGACTACGACGCTGGAATCTGATCGGCGATGCTGAACTGTTTCAGGGTAGAGAGTTACGTTGTGTTTCTGTCTCAGCAGCAGCTCTAACACTAAAGCACGGCGGTGGAGGAGTCATGGTCTGGGCCGCTTCTCTTCTCTCTAACCCTAATTAAATAAAGGTACAGAAGAAGAAAAAGTCCTGCGTCTGCTGTGGTTTTTCTGGCCAATGTCCAACTCCGGCTGAATAAACTTCAGGTAAGAAAACAAGGCGTTTGCCGTTTCTCCTCCGAGGAATCCGTTAATTCCAGAAGGTTCTTCTCCTTTTTTATTTTTGTTAAGTTGTTTTCACCTCCTTTTCTCTCCTGCGGATTCTGACCATTTCAATATCTGAGCGTCTAATAACAGTCGCTCCTGCGAGGATTCAGCTCATCACTTCCTGCTCCCCGGTGTGTGTGTGTGTGTGTGTGTGTGTGTGTGTGTGTGTCGCCGACTGCGATCCAAATCAGTTTAATTAAGTAACAGATTCTGTTGGCATAGTAACAGCCCGGTAATTCATCATGGGAACTGGTGTGTGAGACGCGCCGGTTGCTCGGCAACGGCCAATGGCGTCGCGGGACGTCGGGATGTTGCAGTGACAGATTGCAGGAGATGCAGATGTTGTTGGTGACGGCAGATCTGCTGCGTTTGGGGGAGAAAGTCGGGATAAACCCCGTGTTTGGAGACCAAAACGTGGCCCGGTTCACGTTTGGTTTGATTGACAGACTGGGGTTCTGGTACGAAACGTACCGGAGACCTGCTAGCGCCAGAACTGACACAAGTGGCCGAAAGTTTCCCAAATGTTTTCTTTCTTACTTAATCTACACTTTATATTTATATTTATTATTTTCTTACTTATCTTGCACTTCTGAGGAGGAAGTGAGGATTAAATCCGAGAACTGAAAAAGTCCCAAGGTTTTAAGTTTTTCATGTTATGTATGTATGTGTGTGTGTGTGTCCGTGCGTGCATGCGTGTGTGTGTGTGTCACACCGATTTGTGATCAAACCGTAGCTCGTAGCAGAAAAACGAAAACATCGTGAGAGACACAGAACCCGGCAGATTCTGACAATCTTAATTTTATTCAGATATTCCTTAAAATGAGTGAGTAAGCTCAGTGCGACAACACTTTTGAAGAAAACTTTTGATTACATTAAAGTGAATGGGGACTGAGACAGGTATTGGCGCCGCTTTAGCCTCCCCGTTTAAATTTTGTGCATACCCCGCCTGTCAACGTCACATTTTATGAATCCCAACACCTATGTCTACATTCTGACCAAAAATTATTTGTCTCTTTTTTACGGTTTGGCCGTGAGCTCGAGTTACAAATACAAATATGGGTTATTTTTTGCTGTTTCTCACACTCTAGCAACCGACACCCGCACTCTAGATTTGACGAAAAAGTGATTTCCAGTCCTCGCTTGAGGGCTCTTATCTTGAAAAGTTTTAGGAAATTTTAGGAAAAAACTGTTTGTTTTGGAGAGAACAGAAGTTTTCCTCCGTTTTGAAGTTTGAATTACATTTCTACGTGCAGGTATGAGAAAGATATGTGACTCAGAAAAAAGGTGAATTTCTTTTTTACCTCATCCCATCCACAGTGTTTCCGCGCCACACACATACATGGGAAAATCTCCCCATTAGTTTGGAAATCTGGAAATGTTTTTGCACTTCGTGCGAAAACTATTTGTGCCATTGCTCTGAAAATCCACAGGACTGTAGTTAAATTCAGGGCCTACAACTTTCTAAATCGGTTCAGAATTTTTCGAGTTTTTTCGGATGGCCGAAAAAGCGCAAGTTTTCGCACGTTGCGCAAAAACGTGCGCACCAATCGCTAGTAAAAGTCATACCACTCTATTCCCGCTTATGGCGCACGTTTTTACTTTTTGCGTTTTCTCAAAGCTGCGGGACTAGCTACATGCCAAAATTTTTTACAGAAGAATAAAGAATAAACTAGACACAAAATTCCCTGGAAATGTTGAAGTGCCACGGGACTACTGCCGGATGATTGAGATGACATTTCCTATATCAAACCATTCAAAAGTTATTGCAGAAAATAGGAACTATCACATATCGACCAATCAGAAAAAGGGGCGGGGCTAATTTGCACCAATGAAGGTCAAGGACTCAATACTGAGTCCAATAACACCACCCATGACTCTCTGTGTCAAACCATTTAAAAGTTATAGCATTTAGTGTGTGTGTGTGTGTGTGTGTGTGTGTGTGTGTGTGTGTGTGTGTGTGTGTGTGTGTGTGTGTGTGTGTGTGTGTGTGTGTGTGTGCGTGCGTGCGTGCGTGCGTCGTCAGCTGCTGGAAACCCTTTAAGAAGTTTCAAGAGACGCATCAGAAGATGTTTTTAATGTTCAACAACTTAAACATGTTTTTCTCCTCCGATGAAACATGTGACACATAAAACCATTTAAATACTTGAGAAAGCCGAGGCTTTAATGCCGGTAATTCTGAGGTGCGTTCGCGGTGAGAGAAACGTGAACTTAATCGTTATTTTCCTCTGGAACTGGCAGGAAAAGCTTTCACCAGCTATAGGTTGACTCCCCGCTGAGACGGCTCGGCAGCAACGTGACATTTATCACCACGGAAATGTCACCGTTTACTGGTTTAAAACTCGTCACTAATGTGGACCTGGAGCCGGAAACCAACCCGGTTTAAACCGGTTTAACACAAGACAAGTTTATCTGTAGCACAATTCAACACAAGGTACAATTAAAGGATGAACGGATGAACGGATGAATGGATGAACGGTCCTCCACCCTGGTGCACGTTCAGGCTGCAGTGGAAGCTTGTACGACTTGATGTAGATTCTTCAGAACTGGACATTTAGTGGATGAAACCACCCACGACTCTCTGTATCCAACCATTCAAGTTATGGCAGAAAGTAGGAAGTATCAAATATGGACCAATCAGATGAAGGGTGGGTGCGCTTTCGCTGTGATTCCGTTGCCGTGATGCCGTTGCCGTGATTCTGTTGCCGCGACGCCGTTGCCGTGACGCCAATGCCGTGACGCCGTTGTCGCGACGCCGTTTTCGTGACGCCGTTTTCGTGACTCCGTTGTCTTGACGCCGTAGCCGTGACGCCGTTGCCGCGACACCAATGCCGTGACGCCGTTGTCGTGACGCCATTTTCGTGACTCCGTTGCTGTGACGCCGTTGCCGTGATTCCGTTGCCGCGACACCAATGCCGTGACGCCGTTGTCGTGACGCCATTTTCGTGACTCCATTGCTGTGACGCCGTTGCCGTGATTCCGTTGCCGCGACGCCGTTGCCGTGACGCCGTTGTCGCGACGCCGTTGTCGCGACGCCGTTGTCGCGACGCCATTGTCGCGACGCCGTTGCCGCGACACCAATGCCGTGACGCCGTTGTCGCGACGCCGTTGTCGCGACGCCGTTGTCGCGACGCCGTTGTCGCGACGCCGTTGTCGCGACGCCGATTTTGTGACTCCGTTGCCGTGACGCCGTTGTCGTGACGCCGTTTTTGTGACTCCGTTGCCGTGACGCCGTTGCCGCGACACCAATGCCGTGACGCCGTTGTCATGACGCCATTTTCGTGACTCCGTTGCTGTGATTCCGTTGCCGCGACGCCGTTGTCGCGACACCGTTGTCGCAACGCCATTGTCGCAACGCCGATTTCGTGACTCCGTTGTCGTGACGCCGTTGTCGTGACGCCGTTGTCGTGACGCCGTTTTTGTGACTCCGTTGTCGTGACGCCATTGTCGCGACGCCGATTTCGTGACTCCGTTGTCGTGACGCCGTTGTCGTGACGCCGTTGTCGTGACTCCGTTGTCGTGACGCCGTTGTCGTGACGCCGTTGTCGTGACGCCGTTGCTGCGACGCCGTTGCCGCGACGCCGTTGCCGCGACGCCGTTGCCGCGACGCCGTTGCCGCGACGCCGTTGCCGCGACGCCGTTGCCGCGACGCCGTTGCCGCGATGCCGTTGCCGTGACGCCATTGTCTTGGCGACGTAGAAATCCCACAGACACGAAGAAAAGAGGCTGAAAGTTCACGACTGCTTCACGAACCAGAACCGGAAATGCATTGCTACCAAGAACCAATCACAGCCTCTCGGTCTGTGTTTGGTCTGCGACCTCTCGACACGTAGTAACAGTTTTTGGAGGTGTCCGTTAGGCACGGCGTGGATTTGTGGCAGAACCAGAATCCCGGCTTTAGACGACTGTTCGGGGGATTCTCATGGACCTGATCAGTGTCGGGCTGACGGGTCGACCGGTGAGACGCCCGGATCACAGGGAACCTTCACCCAAGAGAAGCCTCCTGTCAATCACACCTTGATTGACAGGAGGCTTTTGTTTCTTCTGCTTCTGTTTGATCTCAGCATTCCAACAAAGACGGTGATAAAGGAGAGACGAGCGTCTCTTCTTTCATCCGGACCCCCCGTCCTCCCCTCCCCCCCCAAAAAAAGGTGAAATAAGATTGTCACTTTGATGCGTCCGCTCAGACTTGATGAGCTCGCGGATAAATATGCAAAAAAGCGGCGACTGAAGGCAGAGAGGGAGGAAAAGGCAATCAAGGGAAGCCGCGGTCCGGGCCGGACCATAAATCTCTGTCGCTTCCAATCGGTTCTCGTGGCCGAAACGGTGTAAAAGTGGAGTGGGGATGTCATCAATTCCTGTTAGCGCCTCGTCCCTTCCTGCCGCCGCCGCGGCCGCCATGATGGATTGATTTTGTCACTTGTGCTCAGTTCACAGTGTGTTAACATGGAAGGGTTAGGGAGGTTGTGGAGGAGCTTGTTAGCGGCGGCGGCGGCTAACCCGGACCCCCCCACTCTCTCTCTCTCTTCTAGTGGGGGTCTCTCTCTCGCCCCCCTCCCTTCCTCTCCCTCTCTCTCTCTCTCTCTCTCTCTCTCTCTCTCTCTCTCGCTCTAATGGGGGGTCTGTCTCTCTCTCGCCCCCCCAACTCTCTCTCTCTCTCTCTAATGGGGGTCTGTCTCTCTCTCTCTCTCTCTCTCTCTCTCTCTCTCTCTCTCTCTCTCTCTCTCTCTAATGGGGGTCTGTCTCTCTCGCCCCGCTGTCACTCCATCTTACCGTGAATATCCAGCTCCCTCATTCATCACATTCATCCACATCTGCATCAGCTCTATCTCTTTATACCTGCACCTTTACCTGGTCCTCCAGACCTGCACCTCCGGGTGCAGCTTCGGCCAGGACCCTCTGACCCGGGTCAACAGGAAAAGGCTTTTTTAAAAAGGTGGGTTTTTAGGCCACGTTTAAAAGCGTCCACAGTCTGTAATGCCCTCAGGTGGTCTGGGAGGGCACCTGAGTACAATAGTAGTACCATAGTACCATGTAGTACCAGTAGTACATGTACTACTGGTATGTCGAAAATGTCGAAAACGCACGAAAAAACGCACGCATGCACGCACGCAAAAACGCACAAACGCACGAAAAAACGCACGAACGCACGCAAAACGAACGCACGCAAGAAAAAACGCACGAACGCACGAAAAAATGCACAAACGCACGAAAAAACGCACGCATGCACGCACGCACGCACGCACGCACGCACGCACGCAAAAACGCACAAACGCACGAAAAACGAACGCACGCACAAAAAAACGCACAAATGCACGAAAAAACGCACGAACGCACGCAAAACGAACGCACGCACGAAAAAACGCACGAACGCACGAAAAAATGCACGCAAAACGCACGCAAAAATGGACGCCCGCCCGCACGAAAAAACGCACGAACGCATGCAAAACGAACGCACGCACGAAAAAACGCACGAACGCATGCAAAACGAACGCACGCACGAAAAAACGCACGAACACACGCAAAACGAACACACGCACGAAAAAACGCACGAAAAAACGTGTGCGTTTTTTTGTGCGTTTTTCCGTGCGTTCGTGCGTTTTTTCGTGCATTTTGCGTGCGTTCGTGCCTTTTTGCGTGCGTTTTGCGTGCGTTTTTTCGTGCGTTCGTGCATTTTGCGTGCGTTTTGCGTGTGTTTTGCGTGCGTTTTGCGTGCGTTTTGCGTGCGTTTTGCGTGCGTTTTGCGTGCGTTTTGCGTGCGTTTTGCGTGCGTTTTTTCGTGCGTGCGTTCGTGCCTGACCTGGTCCTGGTCCTAGTCCTGGTCTCTCCGGTCTCTCCTGGTCTACGTGGTCTACGTGGTCCCGGTTTCTAAAGTTTCTCCAGTTCTCCGGTCCCTCTTGTCTCCCGGCAGCAGAATCCATTAGCTGCTTGTCAAACGGCTTGGGGGGGACCTGGTCCTGGTCCTGGTTTCTCCAGTCCCCCTCCTCCTCCTACAGCAGAATCCATTAGCTGCTTGTCAAGCGGCTGCAGAGAGATTATTCTTTTTATTGAAATAAGATTAAAGTGATAAGTTTGACTGAGTTTCACCTGATAAAGTAGCGGCTCATAAGCAGAGGGGGTTTAGGGGGGACGGGGGGACCGGGGGGACCGGGGGGGTCTGGTTCTGGTTCTGGGGGGGGTTCATAATGATAATAATATAATAATAACAGAAAAGGCGTCGAGGGAAATAACTGATATTAAAATTAGACCTGGATCCATATGAAACATGCAGATCTGGATTTAAATGATGGAGGGAAACGAGGGGGGAGGAAGAGGAGAGGGAGGAAGAGGAGGAGGAGGAAGAGGAAGAAGAGGAGAGGAGGAGGAGGAAGAGGAGGAGGAGGAAGAGGAAGAAGAGGAGGATGAGGAGGAGGAAGAAGAGGAAGAAGAGGAGAGGAGGAGGAGGAAGAGGAGGAGGAGGAAGAGGAAGAAGAGGAGAGGAGGAGGAGGAGGAGGAGGAGGAGGGGCCGAACCCCCCCGATTTAACCCTTGAGCCCCCCTGAAGGATTCAAAAGCCAAATTTAGGGGGGGTCTCAATGTTGTCAAAAAAATAAATAAATTAGGCTATATAATATAATATGATCATTTGATTGTCACTAATTACATACACACACAATTAAATATGTTTAAGAGATCGCCATATCAAGTATTCACAATTCAAAACTTTTATTGGTTTAACACAAGTCCTGAACCTTTATGTATGTAAATTAGCCATGTGCGCCAGCACAGCGCAATGACTAGACCGGCTAGTTGAGATGCCACAATAACATGGCTAAGCGGAAGCTAACTCAGAGTGTGTCACTTGCACACTTTGGGTTCACATCAAAAAAGGTGTCAGTGTGAGCCAGAGATGAGAGACGATGTCACAACAGGGTCCCGTTCCTCTTAAGGTAAGAGGCCAGCCTGCTTAATAAGGCCTGAACCCACCTGAGAGATAATGATATTTTTTAAATTATTGTTATTATTATTTTGCGTTATGGCCTGTATGAGTGGGATTTGTGAATGTGTAAGCTGCGTGAACCCACCTGTTGAGACCCATCATGTTTTTATTTTTTTATTTTGCGTGATCACCTGTTATGAGTGTGATTTGTGAATGTGTTCACACAGCTGTGTTAAAACATAAATTCCTGGATGGTTACATAACGTTAAAGGAGCATGAGGCTCCTTTTAAGAAATGAGACTATCTAGCGCCACCCTTCGCCACAACGGCCGTTGGGGGTACTGCAGCCAACAGTGAAGCCGGCACGGGAGAACGGGGAGAACGCACATGCAGCGTCATGTGACGTCACATCCGCAGGACAGCGCGGGAAATTCCGGTCACAATTGCAGCACATTTTGCAGCACACAGCCTGTTCAAGGCAAAGGAGAGATACACTAGAGGAAACATTCTTTTGGGTTTGGAACGCTTCATCTGACATTATTACTAGAAAACTTAAAACTTATACGGATTTTTTTCATAAATCCTGCCTCAATCCTGCTTCAAGCTCCTTTAAGGTAAGAGGCCAGCCTGCTTAATATGGCCTGAACCCACCTGAGAGCTAATGTTTTTTTTTTTAATTATTGTTATTATTATTTTGCGTTATGGCCTGTTATGAGTGGAATTTGGGAATGTGTTCACACAGCTGTGTTGAAACATAATTTCCTGGATGGTTACATAACGTTAAATAATCAGTCATCATTGTGCAGGCTGAGGATCTGTTTAAGTGCACTGATTGCACGTCTCCGATAGTGGCATTTGTTGTTATTACTGTTATTTGAATGCACAATTCATTTTCATTGTATTTTTTTTTTTATTTATCTAAAAAATACATTAGCCTATTTTATTTGTTTATTCGTTTCTGCAATGCACTGGTCATGTGCCAGTGTCCTATACCTGGCATTTATTCATTTATTCACATTACATGTCTTTTATTTATTTTAATTATCAGATTTAATTTGTAAATAACATTCTGCATCGTAATGCACAATTTTGCCTCCTGTTAGTAAAACAACGTGCATCTAAAATGGTTAAAAGTGTGTGTGTATTTGTCATAGGCGATAGTAGGCTGATTGTATTGGTTTATTCCATAGGGAAACACTGTTTAAAAAACAAAAAACAAAAAAAAAACGCGAGTTAGGGACCCCCTCGAATATGGAATATGGATGGGTATTTCACACACTGGTCCGACGGCATCGACAGGCAGGGTGGCCCCGTCTCCCCGGGTGTGGGGGGTCGTGGTCCTGGGGGGGGGCCCGTCTCTCCGGGTGGGGGGGTCGTGGTCCTGGGGGGGGGCCCGTCTCTCCGGGTGGGGGGGTCGTGGTCCTGGGGGGGGGCCCGTCTCTCCGGGTGGGGGGGTCGTGGTCCTGGGGGGGGGGTCCGTCTCCCCGGGCAGGCTGGCCTCTCGGACCTGGACTGGTCCAATAAAACATCATTGAGTTTGCAGATGACACCTTGGTATTCAACTACATCATTAATCAGGAAATAACCAACATGGAGCATCCATTGTTTTTAAACTGATCAGTTTCTGGGGACAGATAATCTCAGTATTCTAGTCCTGGTTCAGTTTCAGAATCAGAATCAGGTTTATTAGGTCAGCTTAGAAAACTGTTTTTGACTTCGGATACACCGGTGGCGACACAATGGTATTGTGCACCTGTTTTCCAAAGGGAAACACTGGGATAGGGGGGGGAGGAGAAAAAAATACATCTTCACACTGAATATCATACAATACACAATATCAAGTTGCAAAAACCCTCACCTCAGCAGCACACAGAGCAACAGACATCACAAGACTTGCATGTGGGTGTGTGTGTGTGTGTGTGTGTGTGTGTGTGTGGGCAGGGTGGGGGCACATCCAGGTGATCGCCGTCGTGGCGCTCGAAACCCGGAGACTGTTGGGGTGGGGGGGCTGATAAGAGGGAGGAGCCGAGGAAGGCGTTGAATTGAGGGAGGTGTGTGTGTTTTTCAGTAAGTGTCTGTGACGCGATAAGTCCGTGAACCTTCGCTCAGAGCTGCTCTCAGCCAAATGTCCTTGATGTTATCAGACGGCTCAGTCAGTTCTGAAACAGGTCCACAGATGTTCGTGGGAGAGGGGGGCTAGTGGGGGCAGAGTCATCTTGTTTACATTCCAGCAGAGAGATTGTGACCACAGCGATCGGCCAAAACCGCCCTGTCAAGGCCAGATTATAGAATCAACAATTATATTGAAAACAGACAGACTCAGTAATTTTCCGTCTGCCTTCAGTCTCTGGTTCATCAATGGCGACTCCAATCAGACGAATTTGTGATCAATTCCCGCCAAGCCGAGCTTCCAACTTCTCCAAGGTCTTATCCATCTTACCAATGAGCTCAAAGACGCCGCCAGCCTGCGATTCTGTTCAAGAATCACATCCAGCTTACGGCTTTGCTCCCCCAGCGTTAAAGTCTGAGTGTTGATCACCTTGCTTGATCCTTCAGCCACGTCCGGCAGCTCTGAAAGAGACAGAACAGCTGTCGACGACTTACGCATTTGTCGGTAGACCAGGAATCCCCCTCCTCCGTTCAGGAGAAATCCTGCTATCATAAATCCAATTATGAAGCATCTTCAACGTCCTCGACAGACAGAATTTTGAGACACAAAGGTTTCCAATATTTGTAGGAATCCATTTCAGGGACCTGGACTGGTTGTTGTTTGTGTTTCTGTTCCTGTCTCTGTTTCTGTTTGTTTCTTTTCTCTCTTGCAGATTCTAAAGGTATGTCTTCCCGTTCTGTGTTTTCCTCTTTCCCTCATTTCAGACTTGCAGAGAACTCCACCGCCCAACACCCCCACCCAGATGTTTCCTCTGAGGAGAAAAATGTTTTCTATTTCATTTAATTTCTTGTAATTGTTGTTTTATTGGTCGTGGTGTGTTGGTATATGTGTGTGTTTTGGTATGTGCATTTGTCTGTGTGTTAATGTGTGTATATGTGTGTATATAAATGTGTGTGTGTGTTTTGGTCTCTGATAAAACAGCATTCATGTGTTTATTGTGTTTTCTGCTCAGAGCGAAACCTAAAACTGCCTGAAGGGTTTGGGGGGTGGGGGGGTTGATGGGTGATGGGGGGGGTCTGGGTGGGGGGTGGAGGGTGGCGGGAGTCTCGGCCCCCCCACCCAGACCCCCAGACCCCCCCCAGCCGGGGTCCAGCTGTGCAGGCCCGGGCATCAGGCGGCTGCAGGACAGACCGTCCCTGTCCCCCCCCAGATGTGTTTGTTTACGAGTGTGGGGGGTCCTGGGGGGTCCTGGGGGGGCCGGGGCCATACAGATCTGCCCCCCCCCCCCGTCCTGGTCTAGAGGAGGATCCTGCTGCCCCCCCCCTTTAGAGGAGGATCCTGCTGCATCTCCCTCACATCAAATCAAATAAAAGCCTTTGTTTCCCCGACAACAAACGCAGCAGCCGCCGACAATCACTCACTCCAGTGGCGCAAACAATTGCTGGAGATAACGTTCAGAAAACAAAGGGGGGGGCTGGAGGGGGGGGGGTACTCTGTGATTGGAGCAGCAGACGAGGGGATGTGGGGGGGGGGGGGTTGGGGGGGGTACAGTTAGCTAGACGGGGGACGGGGGGGCAACGCCAGCTTCCCTCCTTTCATCCTGTTTACTGTGTTTCTGGAAAACAAAGAGAAAAACATCACCTAGACCCGAGATCCGGGGACTGGGGGGTCCGGACCTGGTCCTGGACCAGGACCAGGACCGGGACCAGGACCAGGACCAGGACCAGTACCGGGACCAGGACCAGAAACAGGACCAGGACCAGAGCCAGGAACTCTTCCTAGACCAGGAACCCTCCCTAAACCAGGGACTGGGGGGACCAGATCCAGGACCAGAACTGAGGACCCTCCGTAGACCGGGGACCCTTATATTAATATAAGAACTATGTTTCTGCCTTTTCACTCACTATTTTGTCGATCATGTTTGTGTTGGTAATGCTTGTAGTTTGATGTGACTGAATAAGGAATTTTAAACTAACTAACTAGATGTCGATGGTAGAGGGGGGGTCGTGGAAAAGCCTTTAATACTACACTTCGTTCAAACCAACACTTCGTTCAAACCAACACTTCGTTCAAACCAACACTTCATTCAAACCAACACTTCATTGAAACTACACTTCATTCAAACCAACACTTCGTTCAAACCAACACTTCGTTCAAACCAACACTTCATTCAAACCAACACTTCGTTCAAACCAACACTTCGTTCAAACACTTCGTTCAAACCAACACTTCATTCAAACCAACACTTCGTTCAAACCAACACTTCGTTCAAACCAACACTTCATTCAAACCAACACTTCATTCAAACCAACACTTCGTTCAAACCAACACTTCATTCAAACCAACACTTCGTTCAAACCAACAATTCGTTCAAACCAACACTTCATTCAAACCAACACTTCGTTCAAACCAACACTTCGTTCAAACAAACACTTCGTTCAAACCAACACTTGGTTCAAACCAACACTTCGCTCAAACCAACACTTCATTCAAACCAACACTTCGTTCAAACCAACACTTCATTCAAACCAACACTTCATTCAAACCAACACTTCGTTCAAACCAACACTTCGTTCAAACAAACACTTGGTTCAAACCAACACTTGGTTCAAACCAACACTTCGCTCAAACAAACACTTCGTTCAAACCAACACTTGGTTCAAACCAACACTTCGCTCAAACCAACACTTCGTTCAAACCAACACTTTGTTCAAACCAACACTTCATTCAAACAAACACTTCGTTCAAACCAACACTTCATTCAAACCAACACTTCGTTCAAACAAACACTTCGTTCAAACCAACACTTCATTCAAACCAACACTTCGTTCAAACAAACACTTGGTTCAAACCAACACTTGGTTCAAACCAACACTTCGCTCAAACCAACACTTTGTTCAAACCAACACTTTGTTCAAACCAACACTTTGTCCAAACCAACACTTTGTCCAAACCAACACTTTGTTCAAACCAACACTTCGTTCAAACAAACACTTCGTTCAAACAAACACTTCGTTCAAACCAACACTCTGTTCAAACCAACACTTCATTCAAACCAACACTTCGATCAAACCAACACTTCATTGAAACCAACACTTCATTCAAACCAACACTTCGTTCAAACCAACACTTCATTGAAACCAACACTTTGTTCAAACCAACACTTCATTGAAACCAATACTTCGTTCAAACCAATACTTCGTTCAAACCAACACTTTGTTCAAACCAACACTTCGTTCAAACCAACACTTCGTTGAAACCAACACTTTGTTCAAACCAACACTTCGTTCAAACCAACACTTCGTTCAAACCAACACTTCGTTCAAACCAACACTTCATTGAAACCAACACTTCATTCAAACCAACACTTTTTTCAAACCAACACTTCATTCAAACAAACACTTTATTCAAACCAACACTTTGTTCAAACCAACACTTCGTTAAAATCAAAACTTCGTTCAAACAAACATTTCGTTCAAACCAACACTTCCTTCAAACAAACACTTCGTTCAAACCAACAATTCGCTCAAACCAACACTTCGTTCAAACCAACACTTCGTTCAAACCAACACTTCGTTCAAACCAACACTTAATTCAAACCAACACTTCGTTCAAACCAACACTTTGTTCAAACCAACACTTCATTCAAACCAAAACTTAATTCAAACCAACACTTCGTTCAAACCAACACTTTGTTCAAACCAAAACTTCATTCAAACCAACACTTCGTTCAAACCAACACTTCGTTCAAACCAACACTTCGTTCAAACCAACACTTCATTCAAACCAAAACTTCATTCAAACCAACACTTCGTTCAAACCAACACTTTGTTCAAACCAACACTTCGTTCAAACCAACACTTCGTTCAAACCGACACTTCGTTCAAACCAACACTTTGTTCAGACCAACACTTCTGACAGTGACATGTAAACAGGAAGTCGGTCGGTCTCCTGGTCGCCGGCGTTCCCTTGTCACCAGAGATTAAATATTTATACTGAGAGCGAAGGGGGAGGATAATTACTGAATTATTTAAGAGGGACCGGTGGCGGCGGAGGGGGAACTAAACAATCTTCACAGTGTCATCGCTCTTTGTACACAACACTGAACACACTCAGAACACACACAGAACACACACTGAACACAGAACAAACACACACACACACACAAAGAACACACACACACTGAACACACACACGCACACACACACACACACTGAACACACACACGCACACACACACACACACACACACAGATAACACACGTCTCCTAGCGGGTGGAGCGATAGCGTTAGCAGCAGTGAACCCGAGTGTTTGACCGAGTCGTTGTTTGATCTGCAGACTCATGTTTGATAAAATCTGATTCCCTGAGGTTTAAAAAAACAACACAAGCTGAACCTGAAACCTCCGTCGCTTAGCTGGTGATGCTACATGCTAATTTAACCTGGACTGATCAATAATCTGAACTGATCAATAACCTGGATTGATCAATAACCTGGACTGATCAATAATCTAACCTGGACTGATCCATAACCTGGACTGATCAATAACCTGAACTGATCCATAACCTGGACTGATCAATAACCCGGACTGTCGAGAAAAAAGTGGAAATGTCTCTTGTCCATCAAATCCAGTCAAACTAACTGATGATGATATTTAGTCAGAATTTTCGCTGATAAAATCAACTTTACTGTCCAAGCCCTTGGTGTCCTGGTGACACTAATATTTACCTGAGTGTCATCTGCATAACGGTGGTAGTTTATTGTCTTGTCTTGTCCAGCGGGAGCAGGTAGACGATGTTTAACAGTCTAGTATTCATGTAGTTTCTAGTCTAGTTTAACATATACATGTAACACTAACCAGAAAAATTCCCAGTTGGTCCAAAAACATGTGTGTTGTTTCTGTTGTTTCTGTTGTTTCTGTTGTTTCTGTGTTTTTTTCTGTGTTGTTTCTGTTGTTTGTGTTGTTTTTGTGTTGTTTCTGTGATGTTTCTGTGTTGTTTGTGTTGTTTCTGTTGTTTCCGTGTTGTTTGTGTGTTGTTTGTGTTGTTTGTGTGTTGTTTGTGTGTTGTTTCTGTTGTTTCTGTTGTTTCTGTTGTTTCCGAGGATAAAAGTGCCTCCCTAACCCCCCCCAACGACCACAGATGGACGCTGCGTCTCGCCGTCTCTCTCACGTTTTCTCACGTTAAATTGGTCTAGCTGAAGCGAACGCCGCGAGGCGACGGGCGCGAGCTCTTCGGGGGATTCTGGACCCGGCGCCGAGGCGGCGAGGGCCACCGGGGACCGATGGGGGCCGTGGGGTCCGGGGGGTGGGCGGAGGGGCCGGGGGGGGCCGGGGGGGGCCGGGGGGGGCCGGGGGCGACGACAGGGAAGTGGCGAGGAAACCAGCCGGAGACGGAGCGGCAGCTCGTCCTGCTACGCTCGGGAACCAGATGGGGTCCATTCACACCACTCCGTCCTGCAGGCTCCCTGCAGCCACTTCTTGTTATCTTTTGTCACCAATCAAGTGCCATTTTCTCCCATTTTCTCCCTCCTCCTCCTCCTCCTCCTCCTCCTCCTCCTCCTCCTCCTCCCTCTCGTTTATCTCCTTCTTTCTCTCAGGGTCTCCACACACTTGACTTCTGCAGTTTTACTTCAGATCGTAGCAGCGAATGGCCACGGTCAAACGATGTTTTTTAATTCGGAATTAATTATTCCAAATTAAATAATTCCGAATTATTTTAATACATTTATTTATTTATTTATTTATTTATTTATTTATTTATTTATTTATTTATTTATTTATTTATTTATTTATTTATTTATTTATTTTATTTATTGCATTTATTTTATTATTTTTCAATGAGTGTATACATGATCACGGAATTATTCTATTGGGATTTAAAATCGGAATAAACCAGCCATTTTCATTCAGAATTAGGTGTTTACGTGGTCATTTAAAAAAAAAAAAAATTTAATTCTGAATTAAAGAGGAATTAAACTTCCCATTTAAACGCAGCGAATGACCACAGTCACATGATGTTTTTTAATTCGGAATTAATTATTTCAATTTAAATAATAATAAATAAATAAAAAATTTTTTTTTTTATTTATTTATTTTTTTTTCATTTTATTTATTGCATTTATTTTTTATTTTTTATTCATTCAAGGAGTGTATACATGATCGTGGAATTATGCTATTGGGATTTAAAATCGGAATAAACCAGCCACTTACTTCGGAATTAAGTTTAATTCGGAATGGTCATTTTTATTCGGAATTAGGTGTTTACATGGTCATTTAAAAAAAAAAAATAATTTTAATTCTGAATTAAAGAGGAATTAAACTTCCCATGTAAACGCAGTGAATGTCAGACTCTCCACCGTTCTGCAGGATCTCCAGGGTTTAGAACCAGAGGTTTTCTCTTTTTACGCCTTTTTTACGCCTTTCTTTCGCATTTTTTATCCTTTTTTCGCCTATTTCCCCGCCTTTTTTTCGCCTTTTTCCCGCCTTTTTTTTGCCTTTTTCCCGCCTTTTTTTCGCCTTTTTCTGCCTTTTTTTTCGCCTTTTTTCCACCTTTTTTTTGCCTTTTTCCCGCCTTTTTTTTGCCTTTTTCCTGCCTTTTTTTTGCCTTTTTTCCGCCTTTTTTCGCTGACATTCCGTTAGGGAATCGGACCGGCGTTGGGTGGACGGCTGCCAGAACCACAGCAGGAAGGTTCCGGGTCGTCTGCAGAACCATAACGAGAGTAATCTGATCGTAGTGTGAAGTTTTAGGCAACCAGGTCGCCTAGCCATGATCCCCAGCTACCCGGGTCTAGACCCGGGTAGCTGGGGATCATCATCGCTGACGGACTCATCGCTGTGCAAGTTCCTACTAGTTCAAAGTTCAGTCCACACAGTTTAAAAATGAACAGTTCACGTTCATAGTTCACCATTTTCACTTTGAACCAGTTCAAATTCAGTTCATTTCAATACTTTTAGGTGAGAAGTACGGTGGCCGACGAGGGCCAAACGCTGCAACGGCCTAATGCGTCTCAGTTCAGGAAAACGGCTTCAAGTACAGAAACGGTTCAAATTCACAAACTCAAAACGAGGAATTTGGTGCAAATTAAAAAACGTGCTGCTAAACTCTACATCCCGTGTGTCTGTCCATTGAGCTGTTACGCTGAGAGAGAGCGCCCCCTGCAGGTTTGGAGGTTGTAGTGACCGGTTATGAAGCGTTTTTCTTTTGAAGATGTTTCTTGTTTTATAACGTTTTGTGCTTTGCATCGTTTCTCTATTTGCAGCGTTTGATGATGCTGCATTTGTCTTTGTTTTTTGCAGCAGGTTTTTTCATTTGCACCAAATTCCTCTTCTTGTTCCTCGTCTTGAGTTTGTGAATTTGAATCGTTTCTGTGCTTGAAGCCGTTTTCCTGAACTGAGACGCGTTAGGCCGTTGCAGCGTTTGGCCCTCGTCGGCCACCGTAGAGAAGTACGAATGAAACGCCCCCCTGTCCTAAAACTGTTCCCTGTAAACCTCTAGACCAGGGATCAGCAACCCGCGGCTCTAGAGCCGCATGCAGCTCTTTAGCGCCGCCCTAGTGGCTCCTGGAGTTTTTTCAAAAATGTTTGACCTTTTTTTCTTCTTTTTTTCCTTTTTTCTTTTTTCCTTTTTTAATCTCGACATTTCGTCTTTTTTCTCGAGATTGTACTTCAACATTAATCTTCACATTTCAACGTTTTTGATGAAATTTTGACTTTTTTCTCGACATTTCGACTTTTTTCTTGAAGTGCATGATGAAAAAAAAAATCTTCCCCCAGTTCTAACTAATATAGAAACATGCAGCATGTGTTTCTTTATTCTAATTCTGATACAAGACTTTTCATTTTTTGCGGCTCCAGACATATTAGTTTTTTGTGTTTTTGGTCCAATATGGATCTAAAACATTTTTGGGTTGCCGACCGCTGCTCTACACCAGCAGGACGTCGACACCTTAAAGACCTTAAAATGAAACGATGGGACGGCAAACATTCACGACCTTCTGGAGCCAGTAGCTCCGCCCCCCGGGAGGCCTCCAGGACTTCAACCAATCAGAACACACGTGTTTGATGACGAGGACGTGAGTCGGGACTGAGACTGGACGGCTGTAAAAGAGCCGCCGCTCCGGCGGCGTGTCCTCCGTCCTCTCGTTGGCATCGATCCTCCGACGAGGCGGCGGACGGAGCTGTAAGAGTCTGGTCCGGCGGCGGCGGCGCTAGCAGGAGGCGGAGGACGGACGGACGTGGCAGACGACTGAGGTCTGATACGTGTACGGAAACTTCAGCAGCAGAGGTCAGGCGGGGGAACGGAGGGAACGGAGGAAGAGATGGAGGCGGCGGCGTGGGGGGGGGCGCCGGGTCTGGCATCCTGTTCCTCCGGCGAGGTGTTAACCGAGTGAGAAACGCGGCGCCCGATGAGACGACTGGCTCGACTCCACCAACCCCCCCTCCTCCACCTCCAACCCCCCCACGTTCATCTGATGTGTCGGGGAAAGAGGGAGAAGAGAGAGAAACAAGCGAGAGGTGGTGGAACAGGGTCACCGTGGGGGCCACGCCGCGCCGCGCCGCCGCCGCTGCAAACACACCGAGCATCCAAGTTTCAAGTTTATTTGAAATACATCATTGCATAACAATATGAATTAAAGCTGCAAGCAGCGATTAACATGTGCAATTTTCACCAATAAAGGTCAAGGACTCAATACAGAGTCCGATGAACCACCATGACTCTTTATTTCAAACCATTCAAAGGTTATAGCAGAAAATAGGAACTATCAAATATGGACCAATCAGCTACTAGTATCACTTCCTGTCTAGCGTTGAAGTTTGAATTATTCATTGTTGTAATGATGTTACCCATGTGCAATAAACCTGTCTCTTTAAAAGTGCAATAACCACTAATACCTCACGTATTTTTGGAAATATTTGGAAATATTTTGTAAATATTTTGTAAATATTATCCGTTTATTTGGTGTTTACTACTTTTTTTCTCTCTTGTACATAGTCTTTTTCTATTTTTTATATTGCTCTTTTTTATTATTTAACTATTTATGGTTATTTCTATTTTACATTTTTTGTATAAAGTGTGTGTGTGTTTTGGCTGCACGACTGAATGTCTCCTCTGGGAGATCAATAAAGTCTACTATTCTATTCTATTCTATGTCTGTACGATAAACCGTTGTCTAGCAACAAACGTCCAAAATAAAATGGATAAAAAAAATTTTAGATTGAAAGTTAAATATTGCAAAACCCGTAATAAATAGCATGATGAGGTTGTACGGTCCTTTAGTGCCAATCGGGCCGAGTGTTTGTTAATTTGAACGATGTCTCTACGATAAAGTTCGGCCGAGAAAAAAGCGTCCGAATTTTCGCCTTTTTTTTTTGCTTTTTGGCATCTAGCGTTGCCACGGTAACCCCTATTACTGAGAAAAGTAACGCCCATCGAGGCCACGATGGAGACGCATCCAACAATGTCTGACAGGCATGGGTGCACGTCGCGGTTTGGGCCGCATTAACAGACCAAAAAAGCGTGCAGAATAATAATAATAATAATAATAATTCAAAATGGCCGACTTCCTGTTGGGTTTCGGGCATGGCTCCAAGAGACTTTTCTTTAAGTTGTGACATGATACAGGTGTGTACCAATTTTCGTGCATGTACGTCAAACCGCATCGTGGGGCTTGAGGCACAAAGTTTTCTAGGGGGCGCTGTTGAGCCGTTAGGCCACGCCCATTAATGCAAACCATGAAATATCACATTTTTCACCAGGCCTGGCTTGGTGATAAATTTGGTGACTTTTGGGGCACGTTTAGGGGAAAAAAGACCTTCCTTTTGTCAGAACAATAAGAGGAAGAAGAAGAAGAAGAAGAAGAATTCCTACAAATACAATAGGGCCTTCGCACTGTAAGTGCTCGGGCCCTAATTATGATGGTTTTTACACAATTGGTTATTACAAAAAAAACTGTTGTGCGTCTGCAGCCAGTTATGTTTAGCGCAGTTTCTTGCGCTCATAGGGCTCTTGAACTGAATTTCCCTCTACGGGACGGTGAGCTCTGTTACGTAGACAGACTATAGTGAAGGAAACCAGAGCACCAGGTCTGACCTCAGGGTGGAGCTGCAATCTCTGCAACGTCGGCCAGCATTCTCCAATCCCGGGCCGTGTTTAGCTGTCCAACTTTCTGGCCTTTGGCAGGAAGAAGGTTGGGCTTTTTCTGGTCCTCTCTGATGATTGTTGATGTGATTGAAGTGGTGGCTCTCAAAGGGCCAAGAGTTGATGGTTTTCCTCTTGATCTCGAGCACTGCTGCCAAACTCTAGAGGACCTGGTTGTTGTATTGATGTTTCCTTCTCTCGAATTTCAACTTTTTTCTCGACTTTTTTTAAAAATGTCGACTTTTTTCTCAAAATTTCAACTTTTTTCTGGACTTTTTCTCAAAATTCCGACTTTTTACTCAAACTTTCCACTTTTTTCTCAAAATTTCCACTTTTTTCTCAACTTTTTTTCAAAATTTCAAATTTTTTCTAGACTTTTTTTTCAAAATTTCAAATTTTTTAAATTCCGACTTTTTACTCAAACTTTCGACTTTTTTCTCAAAATTCCGACTTTTTTCTCGACTTTTTTTCAAAATTTCAACTTTTTTCTCGACTTTTTCTCAAAATTTCAACTTTTTCTCAAAATTTCAGAGATGTTTCCTCCTCTCAGGGACCTGGTTGTTCGGTCCAGAACCATCACTAACATACTGGTACCGGTCCAGAACCATCACTAACATACTGGTACCGGTCCAGAACCACCACTAACATACTGGTACCGGTCCAGAACCATCACTAACATACTGGTACCGGTCCAGAACCACTAACATACTGGTACCGGTCCAGAACCACTAACATACTGGTACCGGTCCAGAACCATCACTAACATACTGGTACCGGTCCAGAACCACTAACATACTGGTACCGGTCCAGAACCACTAACATACTGGTACCGGTCCAGAACCATCACTAACATACTGGTACCGGTCCAGAACCATCACTAACATACTGGTACCGGTCCAGAACCACCACTAACATACTGGTACCGGTCCAGAACCACCACTAACATACTGGTACCGGTCCAGAACCACCACTAACATACTGGTACCGGTCCAGAACCACTAACATACTGGTACCGGTCCAGAACCATCACTAACATACTGGTACCGGTCCAGAACCATCACTAACATACTGGTACCGGTCCAGAACCATCACTAACATACTGGTACCGGTCCAGAACCATCACTAACATACTGGTACCGGTCCAGAACCACTAACATACTGGTACCGGTCCAGAACCACTAACATACTGGTACCGGTCCAGAACCATCACTAACATACTGGTACCGGTCCAGAACCATCACTAACATACTGGTACCGGTCCAGAACCATCACTAACATACTGGTACCGGTCCAGAACCATCACTAACATACTGGTACCGGTCCAGAACCACTAACATACTGGTACCGGTCCAGAACCATCACTAACATACTGGTACCGGTCCAGAACCACTAACATACTGGTACCGGTCCAGAACCATCACTAACATACTGGTACCGGTCCAGAACCACTAACATACTGGTACCGGTCCAGAACCATCACTAACATACTGGTACCGGTCCAGAACCATCACTAACATACTGGTACCGGTCCAGAACCACTAACATACTGGTACCGGTCCAGAACCACCACTAACATACTGGTACCGGTCCAGAACCATCACTAACATACTGGTACCGGTCCAGAACCACTAACATACTGGTACCGGTCCAGAACCATCACTAACATACTGGTACCGGTCCAGAACCACTAACATACTGGTACCGGTCCAGAACCATCACTAACATACTGGTACCGGTCCAGAACCACTAACATACTGGTACCGGTCCAGAACCACTAACATACTGGTACCGGTCCAGAACCATCACTAACATACTGGTACCGGTCCAGAACCATCACTAACATACTGGTACCGGTCCAGAACCACTAACATACTGGTACCGGTCCAGAACCACTAACATACTGGTACCGGTCCAGAACCACCACTAACATACTGGTACTGGTCCAGAACCACTAACATACTGGTACCGGTCCAGAACCATCACTAACATACTGGTACCGGTCCAGAACCACTAACATACTGGTACCGGTCCAGAACCACTAACATACTGGTACCGGTCCAGAACCACCACTAACATACTGGTACCGGTCCAGAACCATCACTAACATACTGGTACCGGTCCAGAACCACTAACATACTGGTACCGGTCCAGAACCATCACTAACATACTGGTACCGGTCCAGAACCACTAACATACTGGTACCGGTCCAGAACCATCACTAACATACTGGTACCGGTCCAGAACCATCACTAACATACTGGTACCGGTCCAGAACCATCACTAACATACTGGTACCGGTCCAGAACCATCACTAACATACTGGTACCGGTCCAGAACCATCACTAACATACTGGTACCGGTCCAGAACCACTAACATACTGGTACCGGTCCAGAACCATCACTAACATACTGGTACCGGTCCAGAACCATCACTAACATACTGGTACCGGTCCAGAACCACTAACATACTGGTACCGGTCCAGAACCACTAACATACTGGTACCGGTCCAGAACCACTAACATACTGGTACCGGTCCAGAACCATCACTAACATACTGGTACCGGTCCAGAACCATCACTAACATACTGGTACCGGTCCAGAACCACTAACATACTGGTACCGGTCCAGAACCACTAACATACTGGTACCGGTCCAGAACCACTAACATACTGGTACCGGTCCAGAACCACTAACATACTGGTACCGGTCCAGAACCACTAACATACTGGTACCGGTCCAGAACCATCACTAACATACTGGTACCGGTCCAGAACCATCACTAACATACTGGTACCGGTCCAGAACCATCACTAACATACTGGTACCGGTCCAGAACCACTAACATACTGGTACCGGTCCAGAACCATCACTAACGTACTGGTACCGGTCCAGAACCATCACTAACATACTGGTACCGGTCCAGAACCACTAACATACTGGTACCGGTCCAGAACCATCACTAACATACTGGTACCGGTCCAGAACCACTAACATACTGGTACCGGTCCAGAACCACTAACATACTGGTACCGGTCCAGAACCATCACTAACATACTGGTACCGGTCCAGAACCACTAACATACTGGTACCGGTCCAGAACCATCACTAACATACTGGTACCGGTCCAGAACCACTAACATACTGGTACCGGTCCAGAACCATCACTAACATACTGGTACCGGTCCAGAACCATCACTAACATACTGGTACCGGTCCAGAACCACTAACATACTGGTACCGGTCCAGAACCATCACTAACGTACTGGTACCGGTCCAGAACCATCACTAACATACTGGTACCGGTCCAGAACCACTAACATACTGGTACCGGTCCAGAACCATCACTAACATACTGGTACCGGTCCAGAACCATCACTAACATACTGGTACCGGTCCAGAACCACTAACATACTGGTACCGGTCCAGAACCATCACTAACATACTGGTACCGGTCCAGAACCATCACTAACATACTGGTAACGGTCCAGAACCATCACTAACATACTGGTACCGGTCCAGAACCATCACTAACATACTGGTACCGGTCCAGAACCATCACTAACATACTGGTACCGGTCCAGAACCATCACTAACATACTGGTACCGGTCCAGAACCATCACTAACATACTGGTACCGGTCCAGAACCATCACTAACATACTGGTACCGGTCCAGAACCATCACTAACATACTGGTACCGGTCCAGAACCACTAACATACTGGTACCGGTCCAGAACCATCACTAACATACTGGTACCGGTCCAGAACCACTAACATACTGGTACCGGTCCAGAACCATCACTAACATACTGGTACCGGTCCAGAACCACTAACATACTGGTACCGGTCCAGAACCACTAACATACTGGTACCGGTCCAGAACCACTAACATACTGGTACCGGTCCAGAACCATCACTAACATACTGGTACCGGTCCAGAACCATCACTAACATACTGGTACCGGTCCAGAACCATCACTAACATACTGGTACCGGTCCAGAACCATCACTAACATACTGGTACCGGTCCAGAACCATCACTAACATACTGGTACCGGTCCAGAACCATCACTAACATACTGGTACCGGTCCAGAACCATCACTAACATACTGGTACCGGTCCAGAACCACTAACATACTGGTACCGGTCCAGAACCATCACTAACATACTGGTACCGGTCCAGAACCATCACTAACATACTGGTACCGGTCCAGAACCACTAACATACTGGTACCGGTCCAGAACCACTAACATACTGGTACCGGTCCAGAACCACTAACATACTGGTACCGGTCCAGAACCATCACTAACATACTGGTACCGGTCCAGAACCACTAACATACTGGTACCGGTCCAGAACCATCACTAACATACTGGTACCGGTCCAGAACCACTAACATACTGGTACCGGTCCAGAACCACTAACATACTGGTACCGGTCCAGAACCACTAACATACTGGTACCGGTCCAGAACCATCACTAACATACTGGTACCGGTCCAGAACCATCACTAACATACTGGTACCGGTCCAGAACCATCACTAACATACTGGTACCGGTCCAGAACCACTAACATACTGGTACCGGTCCAGAACCATCACTAACATACTGGTACCGGTCCAGAACCACTAACATACTGGTACCGGTCCAGAACCATCACTAACATACTGGTACCGGTCCAGAACCATCACTAACATACTGGTACCGGTCCAGAACCACTAACATACTGGTACCGGTCCAGAACCACTAACATACTGGTACCGGTCCAGAACCACTAACATACTGGTACCGGTCCAGAACCACTAACATACTGGTACCGGTCCAGAACCATCACTAACATACTGGTACCGGTCCAGAACCACTAACATACTGGTACCGGTCCAGAACCATCACTAACATACTGGTACCGGTCCAGAACCATCACTAACATACTGGTACCGGTCCAGAACCATCACTAACATACTGGTACCGGTCCAGAACCACTAACATACTGGTACCGGTCCAGAACCACTAACATACTGGTACCGGTCCAGAACCATCACTAACATACTGGTACCGGTCCAGAACCATCACTAACATACTGGTACCGGTCCAGAACCACTAACATACTGGTACCGGTCCAGAACCACTAACATACTGGTACCGGTCCAGAACCATCACTAACATACTGGTACCGGTCCAGAACCATCACTAACATACTGGTACCGGTCCAGAACCATCACTAACATACTGGTACCGGTCCAGAACCATCACTAACATACTGGTACCGGTCCAGAACCATCACTAACATACTGGTACCGGTCCAGAAATTTTGAGAAAAATTCGCGAAAAAAGTCGGAATTTTGAGAAAAAATTCGCGAAAAAAGTCGAAATTTTGAGAAAAAAATCGAGAAAAAAGTCGGAATTTTGAGAAAAAAGTCGAGAAAAAAGTCGGAATTTAGAGAAAAAAGTCGAAATTTTGAGAAAAAAGTCGAAATTTTGAAAAAAAGTCGAGAAAAAAGTCGGAATTTTGATAAAAAAGTTGGAATTTTGAGAAAAAGTCGAGAAAAAAGTCGGAATTTTGAGAAAAAAGTCGAAATTTTGAAAAAAAGTCGAGAAAAAAGTCGGAATTTTGATAAAAAAGTTGGAATTTTGAGAAAAAGTCGAGAAAAAAGTCGGAATTTTGAGAAAAACACTAACATACTGGTACCGGTCCAGAACCATCACTAACATACTGGTACCGGTCCAGAACCATCACTAACATACTGGTACCGGTCCAGAACCACTAACATACTGGTACCGGTCCAGAACCACTAACATACTGGTACCGGTCCAGAACCACTAACATACTGGTACCGGTCCAGAACCATCACTAACATACTGGTACCGGTCCAGAACCATCACTAACATACTGGTACCGGTCCAGAACCATCACTAACATACTGGTACCGGTCCAGAACCACTAACATACTGGTACCGGTCCAGAACCATCACTAACATACTGGTACCGGTCCAGAACCACTAACATACTGGTACCGGTCCAGAAATTTTGAGAAAAAGTCGAGAAAAAAGTCGGAGTTTTGAGAAAAAGTCGAGAAAAAAGTTGGAATTTTGAGAAAAAAATTGGAATTTTGAGAAAAAGTCGAGAAAAAAGTCGGAATTTTGAGAAAAAAGTCGGAATTTTGAGAAAAAGTCGAGAAAAGAGTCGGAATTTTGAGAAAAAAGTTGGAATTTTGAGAAAAAAGTCGAAATTTTTAAAAAAAAGTAGAGAAAAAAGTCGGAATTTTGAGAAAAAAGTTGAAATTTTGAGAAAAAAGTCGGAATTTTGAAAAAAACTAGAGAAAAAAGTCGAAATTTTGAGAAAAAAGTCGGAATTTTGAGAAAAAAGTTGAAATTTTGAGAAAAAGTCGAGAAAAAAGTCAGAATTTTGAGAAAAAGTCGAGAAAAAAGTCGGAATTTTGAGAAAAACACTAACATACTGGTACCGGTCCAGAACCATCACTAACATACTGGTACCGGTCCAGAACCACTAACATACTGGTACCGGTCCAGAACCATCACTAACATACTGGTACCGGTCCAGAACCATCACTAACATACTGGTACCGGTCCAGAACCATCACTAACATACTGGTACCGGTCCAGAACCATCACTAACATACTGGTACCGGTCCAGAACCATCACTAACATACTGGTACCGGTCCAGAACCACTAACATACTGGTACCGGTCCAGAACCACTAACATACTGGTACCGGTCCAGAACCACCACTAACATACTGGTACCGGTCCAGAACCACTAACATACTGGTACCGGTCCAGAACCACCACTAACATACTGGTACCGGTCCAGAACCACTAACATACTGGTACCGGTCCAGAACCATCACTAACATACTGGTACCGGTCCAGAACCATCACTAACATACTGGTACCGGTCCAGAACCATCACTAACATACTGGTACCGGTCCAGAACCACTAACATACTGGTACCGGTCCAGAACCATCACTAACATACTGGTACCGGTCCAGAACCATCACTAACATACTGGTACCGGTCCAGAACCATCACTAACATACTGGTACCGGTCCAGAACCACTAACATACTGGTACCGGTCCAGAACCACTAACATACTGGTACCGGTCCAGAACCATCACTAACATACTGGTACCGGTCCAGAACCACTAACATACTGGTACCGGTCCAGAACCATCACTAACATACTGGTACCGGTCCAGAACCACTAACATACTGGTACCGGTCCAGAACCATCACTAACATACTGGTACCGGTCCAGAACCACTAACATACTGGTACCGGTCCAGAACCACTAACATACTGGTACCGGTCCAGAACCACTAACATACTGGTACCGGTCCAGAACCATCACTAACATACTGGTACCGGTCCAGAACCACTAACATACTGGTACCGGTCCAGAACCACTAACATACTGGTACCGGTCCAGAACCATCACTAACATACTGGTACCGGTCCAGAACCATCACTAACATACTGGTACCGGTCCAGAACCATCACTAACATACTGGTACCGGTCCAGAACCATCACTAACATACTGGTACCGGTCCAGAACCATCACTAACATACTGGTACCGGTCCAGAACCACTAACATACTGGTACCGGTCCAGAACCATCACTAACATACTGGTACCGGTCCAGAACCATCACTAACATACTGGTACCGGTCCAGAACCATCACTAACATACTGGTACCGGTCCAGAACCATCACTAACATACTGGTACCGGTCCAGAACCACTAACATACTGGTACCGGTCCAGAACCATCACTAACATACTGGTACCGGTCCAGAACCACTAACATACTGGTACCGGTCCAGAACCACTAACATACTGGTACCGGTCCAGAACCATCACTAACATACTGGTACCGGTCCAGAACCACTAACATACTGGTACCGGTCCAGAACCATCACTAACATACTGGTACCGGTCCAGAACCATCACTAACATACTGGTACCGGTCCAGAACCACTAACATACTGGTACCGGTCCAGAACCATCACTAACATACTGGTACCGGTCCAGAACCACTAACATACTGGTACCGGTCCAGAACCACCACTAACATACTGGTACCGGTCCAGAACCATCACTAACATACTGGTACCGGTCCAGAACCATCACTAACATACTGGTACCGGTCCAGAACCACTAACATACTGGTACCGGTCCAGAACCATCACTAACATACTGGTACCGGTCCAGAACCACTAACATACTGGTACCGGTCCAGAACCACTAACATACTGGTACTGGTCCAGAACCATCACTAACATACTGGTACCGGTCCAGAACCACTAACATACTGGTACCGGTCCAGAACCACTAACATACTGGTACCGGTCCAGAACCATCACTAACATACTGGTACCGGTCCAGAAATTTTGAGAAAAAGTCGAGAAAAAAGTCGGAATTTTGAGAAAAAATTCGGAATTTTGGGAAAAAAGTCGAGAAAAAAGTCGGAATTTTGAGAAAAAAGTTTGAATTTTGAAAAAAAGTCGAGAAAAAAGTCGGAATTTTGAGAAAAAAGTCGGAATTTTGAGAAAAAGGTTTGAATTTTGAAAAAAAGTCGAGAAAAAAGTTGGAATTTTGAGAAAAATGTCACAATGTCGAAAAGGCACGAAAAAACACACGCAAAACGCACGCAAAAAAGCAAAAACGCACGCAAAAACGCACGCAAAAAGCACAAAAACGTCCGAAAAAACGTCCGAAAAAGCGCACGAACGCACGCAAAAACGCACGCAAAACGCACGAACGCACGCAAAACGCACAAAGAAACGCACGAACGCACGCAAAACGCACGAAAAAACGCACAAAAAAACGCACGAAAAAACGCACGAAGAACCATCACTAACATACTGGTACCGGTCCAGAACCACCACTAACATACTGGTACCGGTCCAGAACCACTAACATACTGGTACCGGTCCAGAACCATCACTAACATACTGGTACCGGTCCAGAACCACTAACATACTGGTACCGGTCCAGAACCATCACTAACATACTGGTACCGGTCCAGAACCATCACTAACATACTGGTACCGGTCCAGAAATTTTGAGAAAAAGTCGAGAAAAAAGTCGGAATTTTTGAGAAAAAAGTCGGAATTTTGAGAAAAAAGTTGAAATTTTTAGAAAAAAGTCGGAATTTTGAGAAAAAAGTCGAGAAAAAAATCGGAATTTTTGAGAAAAAAGTCGAAATTTTGAGAAAAAAGTCGGAATTTTGAGAAAACAGTCGAGAAAAAAGTCGGAATTTTGAGAAAAAGTCAGAATTTTGAGAAAAAATTCGGAATTTTGAGAAAAAAGTTGAAATTTTGAGAAAAAAGTTGGAATTTTGAGGAAAAAGTCGAGAAAAATGTCGGAATTTTGAGAAAAAAGTCGGAATTTTGAGAAAAAAGTTGAAATTTTGAGAAAAAAGTCGAAATTTTGAGAAAAAAGTCGGAATTTTGAGAAAAAGTCGAGAAAAAAGTCGGAATTTTGAGAAAAAAGTCGGAATTTTGAGAAAAAAGATGAAATTTTGAGAAAAAGTCGGAATTTTGAGAAAAAAGTCGGAATTTTGAGGAAAAAGTCGGAATTTTGAGAAAAAAGTCGGAATTTTGAAAAAAAGTCGAGAAAAAAGTCGTAATTTTGAGAAAAAAGTTGAAATTTTGAGAAAAAAGTGGGAATTTTGAGAAAAAGTCGAGAAAAAATTCGGAATTTTGACAAAAAGTCGAGAAAAAATTCGGAATTTTGAGAAAAAGTCGAGAAAAAAGTTGGAATTTTGAGAAAAAAGTTGAAATTTTGAGAAAAAAGTGGGAATTTTGAGAAAAAGTCGAGAAAAAATTCGGAATTTTGACAAAAAGTCGAGAAAAAATTCGGAATTTTGAGAAAAAGTGGAGAAAAAAGTCGGAATTTTGAGAAAAAACTAACATACTGGTACCGGTCCAGAACCATCACTAACATACTGGTACCGGTCCAGAACCACTAACATACTGGTACCGGTCCAGAACCATCACTAACATACTGGTACCGGTCCAGAACCACTAACATACTGGTACCGGTCCAGAACCATCACTAACATACTGGTACCGGTCCAGAACCATCACTAACATACTGGTACCGGTCCAGAACCACTAACATACTGGTACCGGTCCAGAACCATCACTAACATACTGGTACCGGTCCAGAACCACTAACATACTGGTACCGGTCCAGAAATTTTGAGAAAAAAGTCGGAATTTTGAGAAAAAAGTAGAAATTTTGAGAAAAAAGTCGGAATTTTGAAAAAAAGTCGAGAAAAAAGTCGGAATTTTGAGAAAAAAGTCGGAATTTTGAGAAAAAAGTTGAAATTTTGAGAAAAAGTCGAGAAAAAAGTCGGAATTTTGAGAAAAAGTCGAGAAAAAAGTCGGAATTTTGAGAAAAAAGTCGGAATTTTGAGAAAAAGTCGAGAAAAAAGTCGGAATTTTGAAAAAAAGTCGAGAAAAAAGTCGGAATTTTGAGAAAAAAGTTGAAATTTTGAGAAAAAAGTCGGAATTTTGAGAAAAAAGTAGAAATTTTGAGAAAAAAGTCGGAATTTTTAAAAAAAGTCGAGAAAAAAGTCGGAATTTTGAGAAAAAAGTCGGAATTTTGAGAAAAAAGTTGAAATTTTGAGAAAAAGTCGAGAAAAAAGTCGGAATTTTGAGAAAAAGTCGAGAAAAAAGTCGGAATTTTGAGAAAAAAGTCGGAATTTTGAGAAAAAGTCGAGAAAAAAGTCGGAATTTTGAAAAAAAGTCGAGAAAAAAGTCGGAATTTTGAGAAAAAAGTTGAAATTTTGAGAAAAAAGTCGGAATTTTGAGAAAAAGTCAAGAAAAAAGTCGGAATTTTGAAAAAAAGTCACGAAAAAAGTCGGAATTTTGAGAAAAAAGTTGAAATTTTGAGAAAAAAGTCTGAATTTTGAGAAAAAGTCGAGAAAAAAGTCGGAATTTTGAGAAAAAAGTCGGAATTTTGAGAAAAAGTCGAGAAAAAAGTCGGAATTTTGAGAAAAAAGTCGGAATTTTGAGAAAAAAGTCGGAATTTTGAAAAAAAGTCGAGAAAAAAGTCGGAATTTTGAGAAAAACACTAACATACTGGTACCGGTCCAGAACCACTAACATACTGGTACCGGTCCAGAACCATCACTAACATACTGGTACCGGTCCAGAACCACTAACATACTGGTACCGGTCCAGAACCACTAACATACTGGTACCGGTCCAGAACCATCACTAACATACTGGTACCGGTCCAGAACCACTAACATACTGGTACCGGTCCAGAACCATCACTAACATACTGGTACCGGTCCAGAACCATCACTAACATACTGGTACCGGTCCAGAACCACTAACATACTGGTACCGGTCCAGAACCATCACTAACATACTGGTACCGGTCCAGAACCACTAACATACTGGTACCGGTCCAGAACCATCACTAACATACTGGTACCGGTCCAGAACCATCACTAACATACTGGTACCGGTCCAGAAATTTTGAGAAAAAGTCGAGAAAAAAGTCGGAATTTTGAGAAAAAATTCGGAATTTTGGGAAAAAAGTCGAGAAAAAAGTCGGAATTTTGAGAAAAAAGTTTGAATTTTGAAAAAAAGTCGAGAAAAAAGTCGGAATTTTGAGAAAAAAGTCGGAATTTTGAGAAAAAGGTTTGAATTTTGAAAAAAAGTCGAGAAAAAAGTTGGAATTTTGAGAAAAATGTCACAATGTCGAAAAGGCACGAAAAAACACACGCAAAACGCACGCAAAAAAGCAAAAACGCACGCAAAAACGCACGCAAAAAGCACAAAAACGTCCGAAAAAACGTCCGAAAAAGCGCACGAACGCACGCAAAAACGCACGCAAAACGCACGAACGCACGCAAAACGCACGAAAAAACGCACAAAAAAACGCACGAAAAAACGCACGAAGAACCATCACTAACATACTGGTACCGGTCCAGAACCACCACTAACATACTGGTACCGGTCCAGAACCACCACTAACATACTGGTACCGGTCCAGAACCATCACTAACATACTGGTACCGGTCCAGAACCATCACTAACATACTGGTACCGGTCCAGAACCATCACTAACATACTGGTACCGGTCCAGAACCATCACTAACATACTGGTACCGGTCCAGAACCATCACTAACATACTGGTACCGGTCCAGAACCATCACTAACATACTGGTACCGGTCCAGAACCATCACTAACATACTGGTACCGGTCCAGAACCACTAACATACTGGTACCGGTCCAGAACCATCACTAACATACTGGTACCGGTCCAGAACCATCACTAACATACTGGTACCGGTCCAGAACCATCACTAACATACTGGTACCGGTCCAGAACCATCACTAACATACTGGTACCGGTCCAGAACCATCACTAACATACTGGTACCGGTCCAGAACCACTAACATACTGGTACCGGTCCAGAACCACTAACATACTGGTACCGGTCCAGAACCATCACTAACATACTGGTACCGGTCCAGAACCACTAACATACTGGTACCGGTCCAGAACCATCACTAACATACTGGTACCGGTCCAGAAATTTTGAGAAAAAAGTCGAGAAAAAAGTCGGAATTTTGAGAAAAAAATCGGAATTTTGAGAAAAAAGTCGGAATTTTGAGAAAAAAGTCGAGAAAAATGTCGGAATTTTGAGAAAAAAATCGGAATTTAGAGAAAAAAGTCGGAATTTTGAGAAAAAAGTTGGAATTTTGAGAAAAAAGTTGGAATTTTGAGAAAAAAGTCGAAATTTTGAGAAAAAAGTCGGTATTTTGAAAAAAAGTCGAGAAAAAAGCTGGAATTATGAGAAAAAGTCGAGAAAAAAGTCGGAATTTTGAGAAAAAAGTTGAAATTTTCAGAAAAAAGTCGGATTTTTGAGAAAAAAGTTGGAATTTTGAGAAAAAAGTCGGAATTTTTAAAAAAAGTCGAGAAAAAAGTCGAGAAAAAGTCGGAATTTTGAGAAAAAAGTCGGAATTTTGAGAAAAAAGTTGAAATTTTGAGAAAAAAGTCACAATTTTGAGAAAAAGTCGAGAAAAAAGTCGGAATTTTGAGAAAAAGTCGAGAAAAAAGTCGGAATTTTGAGAAAAACACTAACATACTGGTACCGGTCCAGAACCATCACTAACATACTGGTACCGGTCCAGAACCACTAACATACTGGTACCGGTCCAGAACCACTAACATACTGGTACCGGTCCAGAACCATCACTAACATACTGGTACCGGTCCAGAACCACTAACATACTGGTACCGGTCCAGAACCACTAACATACTGGTACCGGTCCAGAACCACTAACATACTGGTACCGGTCCAGAACCACTAACATACTGGTACCGGTCCAGAACCATCACTAACATACTGGTACCGGTCCAGAACCATCACTAACATACTGGTACCGGTCCAGAACCACTAACATACTGGTACCGGTCCAGAACCACTAACATACTGGTACCGGTCCAGAACCATCACTAACATACTGGTACCGGTCCAGAACCATCACTAACATACTGGTACCGGTCCAGAACCATCACTAACATACTGGTACCGGTCCAGAACCACTAACATACTGGTACCGGTCCAGAACCATCACTAACATACTGGTACCGGTCCAGAACCATCACTAACATACTGGTACCGGTCCAGAAATTTTGAGAAAAAGTCGCGAAAAAAGTCGAAATTTTGAGAAAAAAGTTGAAATTTGGAGAAAAAAGTCGGAATTTTGAGAAAAAAGTCGGAATTTTGAGAAAAAAGTCGAAATTTTGAAAAAAAGTCGCGAAAAAAGTCGGAATTTTGAGAAAAAAGTCGGAATTTTGAGAAAAATTTCGGAATTTTGAGAAAAAAGTTGGAATTTTGAGAAAAAAGTCGAAATTTTGAAAAAAAGTCGCGAAAAAAGTCGGAATTTTGAGAAAAAAGTCGCGAAAAAAGTCGGAATTTTGAGAAAAAAGTCGGAATTTTGAGAAAAAAGTCGAAATTTTGAAAAAAAGTCGAGAAAAAAGTCGGAATTTTGAGAAAAAAGTCGGGAAAAAAGTCGGAATTTTGAGAAAAAAGTCGCGAAAAAAGTCGGAATTTTGAGAAAAAAGTCGGAATTTTGAGAAAAAAGTCGAAATTTTGAAAAAAAGTCGAGAAAAAAGTCGGAATTTTGAGAAAAAAGTCCGGAAAAAAGTCGGAATTTTGAGAAAAAAGTCGGAATTTTGAGAAAAAAGTCGGAATTTTGAGAAAAAAGTCGAAATTTTGAAAAAAAGTCTGAAAAAAGTCGGAATTTTGAGAAAAGAGTCGGAATTGTGAGAAAAAAAGTCGAAATTTTGAAAAAAAGTCGAAATTTTTAAAAAAAAGTCGAGAAAAAAGTCGGAAAAAAGTCGGAATTTTGAGAAAAAAAGTTGAAATTTTGAGAAAAAAGTCGGAATTTTGAAAAAAAGTCAAGAAAAAAGTCGGAATTTTGAGAAAAAAGTCGGAATTTTGAGAAAAAGTCGAGAAAAAAGTCGGAATTTTGAGAAAAACACTAACATACTGGTACCGGTCCAGAACCATCACTAACATACTGGTACCGGTCCAGAACCACTAACATACTGGTACCGGTCCAGAACCACTAACATACTGGTACCGGTCCAGAACCATCACTAACATACTGGTACCGGTCCAGAACCATCACTAACATACTGGTACCGGTCCAGAACCACCACTAACATACTGGTACCGGTCCAGAACCATCACTAACATACTGGTACCGGTCCAGAACCACTAACATACTGGTACCGGTCCAGAACCACTAACATACTGGTACCGGTCCAGAACCATCACTAACATACTGGTACCGGTCCAGAACCATCACTAACATACTGGTACCGGTCCAGAACCATCACTAACATACTGGTACCGGTCCAGAACCATCACTAACATACTGGTACCGGTCCAGAACCACTAACATACTGGTACCGGTCCAGAACCACTAACATACTGGTACCGGTCCAGAACCATCACTAACATACTGGTACCGGTCCAGAAATTTTGAGAAAAAGTTGAGAAAAAAGTCGGAATTTTGAGAAAAAAGTCGGAATTTTGAGAAAAAGTCGAGAAAAAAGTCGTAATTTTGAGAAAAAAGTTGAAATTTTGAGAAAAAAGTCGGAATTTTGAGAAAAAGTTGAGAAAAAAGTCGGAATTTTGAGAAAAAGTCGAGAAAAAAGTCGGAATTTTGAGAAAAAGTCGAGAAAAAAGTCAGAATTTTGAGAAAAAAGTTGAAATTTTGAGAAAAAAGTCGGAATTTTGAGAAAAAAGTTGAAATTTTGAGAAAAAAGTCGGAATTTTGAGAAAAAGTCGAGAAAAAAGTCGGAATTTTGAGAAAAAAGTCGGAATTTTGAAAAAAAAGTTGAGAAAAAAGTCGGAATTTTGAGAAAAAAGTCGGAATTTTGAGAAAAAGTCGAGAAAAAAGTCGGAATTTTGAGAAAAAAGTTGAAATTTTGAGAAAAAAGTCGGAATTTTGAGAAAAAGTCGAGAAAAAAGTCGGAATTTTGAGAAAAAGTTGAGAAAAAAGTCGGAATTTTGAGAAAAAAGTCGGAATTTTGAAAAAAAGTTGAGAAAAAAGTCGGAATTTTGAGAAAAAGTCGAGAAAAAAGTCGGAATTTTGAGAAAAAGTCGAGAAAAAAGTCGGAATTTTGAGAAAAACACTAACATACTGGTACCGGTCCAGAACCACTAACATACTGGTACCGGTCCAGAACCATCACTAACATACTGGTACCGGTCCAGAACCATCACTAACATACTGGTACCGGTCCAGAACCATCACTAACATACTGGTACCGGTCCAGAACCATCACTAACATACTGGTACCGGTCCAGAACCACTAACATACTGGTACCGGTCCAGAACCATCACTAACATACTGGTACCGGTCCAGAACCATCACTAACATACTGGTACCGGTCCAGAACCACTAACATACTGGTACCGGTCCAGAACCACTAACATACTGGTACCGGTCCAGAACCACTAACATACTGGTACCGGTCCAGAACCATCACTAACATACTGGTACCGGTCCAGAACCATCACTAACATACTGGTACCGGTCCAGAACCATCACTAACATACTGGTACCGGTCCAGAACCATCACTAACATACTGGTACCGGTCCAGAACCACTAACATACTGGTACCGGTCCAGAACCACTAACATACTGGTACCGGTCCAGAACCATCACTAACATACTGGTACCGGTCCAGAACCATCACTAACATACTGGTACCGGTCCAGAACCACTAACATACTGGTACCGGTCCAGAACCACTAACATACTGGTACCGGTCCAGAACCACTAACATACTGGTACCGGTCCAGAACCACTAACATACTGGTACCGGTCCAGAACCATCACTAACATACTGGTACCGGTCCAGAACCACTAACATACTGGTACCGGTCCAGAACCATCACTAACATACTGGTACCGGTCCAGAACCACTAACATACTGGTACCGGTCCAGAACCACTAACATACTGGTACCGGTCCAGAACCACTAACATACTGGTACCGGTCCAGAACCACTAACATACTGGTACCGGTCCAGAACCACTAACATACTGGTACCGGTCCAGAACCACTAACATACTGGTACCGGTCCAGAACCATCACTAACATACTGGTACCGGTCCAGAACCATCACTAACATACTGGTACCGGTCCAGAACCACTAACATACTGGTACCGGTCCAGAACCATCACTAACATACTGGTACCGGCCCAGAACCACCACTAACATACTGGTACCGGTCCAGAACCATCACTAACATACTGGTACCGGCCCAGAACCATCACTAACATACTGGTACCGGTCCAGAACCACTAACATACTGGTACCGGTCCAGAAACTTTGAGAAAAAGTCGCGAAAAAAGTCGGAATTTTGAGAAAAAAGTCGGAATTTTTTAGAAAAAAGTCGAAATTTTTGAGAAAAATGTCGGAATTTTTAAAAAAAGTCGAGAAAAAAGTCGGAATTTTGAGAAAAAAGTTGAAATTTTGAGAAAAAAGTCGGAATTTTGAGAAAAAAGTCGGAATTTTGAGAAAAAAGTTGAAATTTTGAGAAAAAAGTCGGAATTTTGAGAAAAAGTCGAGAAAAAAGTCGGAATTTTGAGAAAAAAGTTAAAAAAAAGTCGGAATTTTGAGAAAAAAGTCGGAATTTTTAGAAAAAAGTTGAAATTTTGAGAATAAAGTCGGAATTTTGAAAAAAGTCGAGAAAAAAGTCGGAATTTTGAGAAAAAAGTCAGAATTTTGAGAAAAAAGTCGAGAAAAAAGTCGGAATTTTGAGAAAAAAGTCGAAATTTTGAGAAAAAAGTCGCAATTTTGAGAAAAAGTCGAGAAAAAAGTCGGAATTTTGAGAAAAACACTAACATACTGGTACCGGTCCAGAACCACTAACATACTGGTACCGGTCCAGAACCACTAACATACTGGTACCGGTCCAGAACCATCACTAACATACTGGTACCGGTCCAGAACCACTAACATACTGGTACCGGTCCAGAACCATCACTAACATACTGGTACCGGTCCAGAACCACTAACATACTGGTACCGGTCCAGAACCATCACTAACATACTGGTACCGGTCCAGAACCATCACTAACATACTGGTACCGGTCCAGAACCACTAACATACTGGTACCGGTCCAGAACCATCACTAACATACTGGTACCGGTCCAGAACCATCACTAACATACTGGTACCGGTCCAGAACCACTAACATACTGGTACCGGTCCAGAACCATCACTAACATACTGGTACCGGTCCAGAACCATCACTAACATACTGGTACCGGTCCAGAACCACTAACATACTGGTACCGGTCCAGAACCACCACTAACATACTGGTACCGGTCCAGAACCACTAACATACTGGTACCGGTCCAGAACCATCACTAACATACTGGTACCGGTCCAGAACCATCACTAACATACTGGTACCGGTCCAGAACCATCACTAACATACTGGTACCGGTCCAGAACCACTAACATACTGGTACCGGTCCAGAACCACTAACATACTGGTACCGGTCCAGAACCATCACTAACATACTGGTACCGGTCCAGAACCACTAACATACTGGTACCGGTCCAGAACCACTAACATACTGGTACCGGTCCAGAACCATCACTAACATACTGGTACCGGTCCAGAACCATCACTAACATACTGGTACCGGTCCAGAACCATCACTAACATACTGGTACCGGTCCAGAACCACCACTAACATACTGGTACCGGTCCAGAACCATCACTAACATACTGGTACCGGTCCAGAACCATCACTAACATACTGGTACCGGTCCAGAACCATCACTAACATACTGGTACCGGTCCAGAACCACTAACATACTGGTACCGGTCCAGAACCACTAACATACTGGTACCGGTCCAGAACCACCACTAACATACTGGTACCGGTCCAGAACCACCACTAACATACTGGTACCGGTCCAGAACCATCACTAACATACTGGTACCGGTCCAGAACCACTAACATACTGGTACCGGTCCAGAACCACTAACATACTGGTACCGGTCCAGAACCATCACTAACATACTGGTACCGGTCCAGAACCATCACTAACATACTGGTACCGGTCCAGAACCACCACTAACATACTGGTACCGGTCCAGAACCACTAACATACTGGTACCGGTCCAGAACCATCACTAACATACTGGTACCGGTCCAGAACCACTAACATACTGGTACCGGTCCAGAACCACTAACATACTGGTACCGGTCCAGAACCATCACTAACATACTGGTACCGGTCCAGAACCATCACTAACATACTGGTACCGGTCCAGAACCATCACTAACATACTGGTACCGGTCCAGAACCACTAACATACTGGTACCGGTCCAGAACCATCACTAACATACTGGTACCGGTCCAGAACCACCACTAACATACTGGTACCGGTCCAGAACCATCACTAACATACTGGTACCGGTCCAGAACCATCACTAACATACTGGTACCGGTCCAGAACCATCACTAACATACTGGTACCGGTCCAGAACCACTAACATACTGGTACCGGTCCAGAACCATCACTAACATACTGGTACCGGTCCAGAACCACTAACATACTGGTACCGGTCCAGAACCACTAACATACTGGTACCGGTCCAGAACCATCACTAACATACTGGTACCGGTCCAGAACCATCACTAACATACTGGTACCGGTCCAGAACCACTAACATACTGGTACCGGTCCAGAACCATCACTAACATACTGGTACCGGTCCAGAACCACTAACATACTGGTACCGGTCCAGAACCACTAACATACTGGTACCGGTCCAGAACCATCACTAACATACTGGTACCGGTCCAGAATCACTAACATACTGGTACCGGTCCAGAACCACTAACATACTGGTACCGGTCCAGAACCATCACTAACATACTGGTACCGGTCCAGAACCACCACTAACATACTGGTACCGGTCCAGAACCACCACTAACATACTGGTACCGGTCCAGAACCAACACTAACATACTGGTACCGGTCCAGAACCACTAACATACTGGTACCGGTCCAGAACCATCACTAACATACTGGTACCGGTCCAGAACCATCACTAACATACTGGTACCGGTCCAGAACCATCACTAACATACTGGTACCGGTCCAGAACCACTAACATACTGGTACCGGTCCAGAACCATCACTAACATACTGGTACCGGTCCAGAACCATCACTAACATACTGGTACCGGTCCAGAACCATCACTAACATACTGGTACCGGTCCAGAACCATCACTAACATACTGGTACCGGTCCAGAACCACTAACATACTGGTACCGGTCCAGAACCATCACTAACATACTGGTACCGGTCCAGAACCATCACTAACATACTGGTACCGGTCCAGAACCACTAACATACTGGTACCGGTCCAGAACCACTAACATACTGGTACCGGTCCAGAACCACTAACATACTGGTACCGGTCCAGAACCATCACTAACATACTGGTACCGGTCCAGAACCATCACTAACATACTGGTACCGGTCCAGAACCATCACTAACATACTGGTACCGGTCCAGAACCATCACTAACATACTGGTACCGGTCCAGAACCATCACTAACATACTGGTACCTGTCCAGAACCATCACTAACATACTGGTACCGGTCCAGAATTTTTGAGAAAAAGTCGCGAAAAAAGTCGGAATTTTGAGAAAAAAGTCGAAATTTTGAAAAAAAGTCGAGAAAAAAGTTGGAATTTTGAGAAAAAAGTCGGAATTTTGAGAAAAAAGTCGGAATTTTGAGAAAAATTTCGGAATTTTGAGAAAAAAGTCAGAATTTTGAGAAAAAAGTTGAAGTTTTGAGAAAAAAGTCGGAATTTTGAGAAAAAGTCGAGAAAAAAGTCGGAATTTTGAGAAAAAGTCGAGAAAAAAGTCGGAATTTTGAGAAAAAGTCGAGAAAAAAGTCGGAATTTTGAGAAAAACACTAACATACTGGTACCGGTCCAGAAATTTTGAGAAAAAGTCGCGAAAAAAGTTGGATTTTTGAGAAAAATTTCGGAAATATGAAAAAAAAGTTGATATTTTGAGAAAAAAGTCGGAATTTTGAGAAAAAAGTCGGAATTTTGAAAAAAAAGTCGGAATTTTGAGAAAAAGTCGAGAAAAAAGTCGGAATTTTGAGAAAAATTTCGGAAATATGAAAAAAAAGTTGATATTTTGAGAAAAAAGTCGGAATTTTGAGAAAAGGTCGAGAAAAAATTCGGAAAAAGTCGGAATTTTGAGAAAAAAGTCGGAATTTTGAAAAAAAAGTCGGAATTTTGAGAAAAAGTCGAGAAAAAAGTCGGAATTTTAAGAAAAACACTAACATACTGGTACCGGTCCAGAACCATCACTAACATACTGGTACCGGTCCAGAACCACTAACATACTGGTACCGGTCCAGAACCATCACTAACATACTGGTACCGG